>NC_092374.1:62713852-62945382 GCF_030028105.1 Mobula birostris | reverse complement strand
CCGACTGAGGCGGGTTTCGCAGAGTCGGGGAGTGGGCAGAACGAGCGGAGCAGGGAAAACTTAGCACGTTGTGTGGGGCAGGGGAGTCAAGTGAATGAGTGAAGAGGAAAGTGGAGGGGCAAGCGAGTTACTGCGGAAAGACCCTGAAGTCTGAACGGGTGGCGAAAGTTGCGCTGGAATACGGGGTGCATTTACTGACTTTAAACAGACCATAAGGAGACGGTCACCTCTGTGAAGCCACTTCTCAAAGTCCCATAAGAACGAGAAAAAGCCACTTTTTAAAAGTTCCTTTTCTCGGTGTGTGAAGATGATATTTCATCGGCTTGTATTGAGGCTGCAGAATTGCATGTTGGATTGAGTTATTCATTTGCAATCAGAGGAACGAAATTGGTTGGGAAAGCCACTCAACTGAACTGAACTCAAAGCAGCAGGAGACTGACCCAAGGTACAGTACCTGCAGAAGACTGGAGATCTGTTTTTAATATTGCCAATTTTTTTTTTGTAATTTCGAGTTCGAGATTTTTCCTCTATTTCACTAGTAACTGGAATGATTTACGTCGACAAAGTTAGTTTGGTTTCTTCGCTTTTTTCCGACTTCTAATACCTGCGCAGTTGGCAATTTGACTTAGTTTGTAAGAAGATTTGAAACAAAGGATTGGATTGGAAATTTTTGTTTTAGGATTTTGGACTGATACTGGGCTGCATATGGAGTGGGAAGGGTAGGTTGAACAGAGTGTGGTTAGCTCTGTTACTGTGGCTCAGAAGTGTCCCAGTCCACCTTTTGGTCGGGTTGTGAGGAAATTAAACGCCCCCATTGAATGCTTGACTATCACTTTGTGAAAGGGTCACTGGGGACTGTAACTTTCAGGCAATCCTTATGGGTTTTGTCTTTTGTGGGGGGGGGGAGAGGTAATATGTGCCGTCTGCTATACCGCGTCAGTATTTAGTTAGATTCTGGATGATTTGCACCCTAACTCGCCTCACAGGCTTTCTTCTATAACCCTCTCTGCCGGTTTTCCATCAGTGCTGGCCTGTCCCTCCCTACCTAATCTAACCCGAGCAAAACTAACCGTGCAGATTTACAAGTTTTATTAGGCGACTTCCATCTAGCTTAAGTGTAGGTTTCTGTATCTTTGTGTGTGGGTGTGTTTGGGGGGCAGTTTTTCACAGGATAGGGCGAGTGGGAAGAGATTGCAGGAAACGATGAGTGTGACCCTTAAATTTGGAAGCTTCACCTGTAAATGGAGTAGGAGGCGATAGTATCTTTTCGCTCAGTTTAGTTCTATTTATTTCTGGAATGTCTTGATACTCTTCCCCCACCCCGCGGGGGAACCACCCCCCTCCCCCGTGTATCATTAAGGTCATGTAATACTCTGCGAGGACCAGTTTCGGCACACGCAGAAATTATTTGAGTGTTCTGCAGCCTCGGGAAAAGGACGAATCTGTCCTTGACTTTAGCAGGACCTTGGTGGAAGCTTCGGTAGGGCTGCAAAGCACGGCAACCCGAGCTACTTTTCGCTTGCAGCCTCTGGTTCGGAGGCACTGGAGCGGGTCTGCCATTCACACAGCGCGTCAACGTATTGAGAGAAGTCCCGTGCCTGGTTTAAATATTCACAATGAATGCTTTTTACGGAGTACCGCCGCACAGAGGTCAGGTGGTGAAGTTGTAACTGGAGGTACGAGAATAGGTAGCAATGAATGACCGTGTGCCATACTTTCTTAAATCGGCGCTACTCTTTCGTACTGCTCAGTTTTGTTTGGGAGAGTTGGCATTCTGTCACACGCACATATACTTTGCGTACCACTTTTGAGATCTGAACTCTAAGAAGAAAAATCCGTAATTACTTAATGACACAATAATCTGAATACCAGGAAAATCATTTCGCTGTTCGGCGTTGAGGATTAAATTTACTTTAATAAAGGTGCGATAGGATTGCAGTGACGAAGGTGGTCGCTGTCCATGGATTTGACACGCATCCAACCAGCGATGATGTCATGCCCTGGGAGGGTTCGTTATAAATGGATTCATTAAATCATAGAGACTAAAGAACTATTTGGCCCTTTGTGCCTGTGACCACTATTTGTGTGGTGTCAAATTAGTTCCACTCCTCTTCCCCACCCGTCCGCTGCCAACCAAAAACAAAGCTAATTAATTCCTTTTCATATTCATACCACAGAAGTTTATCGACTGTAAAATTTTGAGGACAGTTTTTAATCCGCTGCCCTGCACCCCTCCCCCTTTCACACTGCTACCAACCTCCACTTTGGACTCCATAAGGTTGAGTTTGTGCATCGCCTTTGAAATGCTCAATCTTTTAAAGGTGCTATGGAAATGAAGGTTATTTTAATAAGGACTTGGGACTTGATTTGTTAAGGAGCTGAAATTTGTCACGCGAAAAAAAAGACATACAATGAACTGCAATAATCCTGGAGTGTAGACCCCAGGAACATAGGTTTCCATTTGGTTTGGTGTTATAATTCACTGCCTTATGAAGTGTCATTACCCTGTCTTGTGATCTCAGCAGGAGCACTGACAGAGTGAACACGTGGGTGGCACTTTGTATATCTTAATTGGCAGCTATTTAAATTCTTACTTAACTCTCACATCTCTTTTTAAATGAAGTGTCATTAACAGAAATGCCACAGTACAAAATTACAATGGTGGCAACTTCCAAACTCTTCTGAGAAAGGCAATTTTCCTACTTGCAACTGTATGTTATCTAAGTAATTCTTCATGCAGATGTATAATTATTCTTCAATGTGTCTTAAAGGGATGAGGAATATTGCTGTCTTCAGCTAGACATAATTTTTGACCCCTATACAAGAGTTTAGAATTGTGGGTTTTATCTGGCATTGATTTGATCTTGCTAGCTTAATCTCTTAACTGTATGTATTCCACAAATGCATTTATCTTGCCCAGATGTCGAAGACATTTCTCAGTATTCTGGAGTTCAACAGCATTAGGTGTTGCACTGAGGAGTCCTTTGCCTGAAATGCAGCTGATGACATTGGGTGGCTGGCTAGGATAGAGATGGGACATTCAGCTGTGAATCCCATAACTGATCTTAAACTTTTAAATCTTGTAGTTAAATTAACCACGCCCCTATAATCCTCATTTAAATTGGTGTAGTCTGCAGTTGGTGTAATCTGTCACAGACTGGGAAATTTTTAAACTCCTTCATTCTCCTTCATCCCTTGCCAAGCTGGTCTCTGAAGTTCAGCAATGCAAGAAACCGATAAATTAGGTGTTTTGGGATCACTGGGTTTAACAGTGCATGTGTGAATGACCCAGGTTGCAAAACCCTTGTCGTTGTTACCAATTGTAGCTAAGGACAGCATTTGGCAGGTTTGAGTCTATTCCTAAATTATGATCGTAAATAATGACAGTGATGCTTCCTCCTGGTCTTACATTTTGTAGATGCTGTGTCCTGGCGGAATTGCATTCCAATGTAGCCATTATTTGTGATACTGTTCATTGGAGAAGTCTTATGATTTTTTTTCTGGTCTGCATCTGAAAATAATTAAGTACAATGGGAACTGAAGAGGGAAGTGAAATTTTATTTCTTTTATACCTTTTAGACCTCAGGCATTTCAAACCTGATTTTTCAACTAATATATTTTGAGTGTGGGGTTATTGTTATGCAAATGTTTGAATTCGACAAAAAACTTGTTTGAGGAATAAGTATTTTCAGAGTAGCTCATGTTTGAATTGTGCCGTGTCTGTTTAACCCGTTAAGAAGGCTGCCTGGGGTTGGGCTTAATGCCGCATTGAAAAAGTGTCCTATTCGACTGTTGCTCTCCCAAAGTGCTGCACTGATTTACCAGCCTTTCCGATGTATCCAAACCTCTGATGTGTGGCTTGATGTAGAGGCAGGAGTGTTACCCAGCGAACCATGGCTGATGTATGGAGCAGCTGCCATAAAGAGCTCCATGTAGGGAGGGCTGCATTTTCCTATTTAATAAACTAATGTGGCACAGTTGAATTTTATAATTACCATTTTTATTGTTCTATGGCTTTACTCAAATTGCTAACCTGATTCTGACTGGGTCGTTGATGAAGTGATCATAAAATCCTCTTGGAGACTTTTCCGAAGGATTTAGAAGTGATCCTGATTGCTGTCAATTTGATGTGGCTGCAACATAGTTAAACATCTGCAAGAGCAAAGTCTGGTAGAATTAAAATGTCAAAAACTGTGGCAGCATTTCATCAAGACTTATTCAGTAGCACCTTCACTACCTGTGCTATCATTGTACAAGTCTTAGACTATCTTGCAAAGAACATATGTTCTTGTGTCACTGGGTTAAATTCACAGAATCTTGTGGTATTGGAGTAGCTTCATGGGTTGCATTTACCGCAAAAGGAAAGAAAAAGTGGCTCATTATCAACTCAGGTTAACAAATGGTACTTAATTACATTGGAAATCTTTCAATGTAAGGTATACACATACAAATGCAATTTTTGAATGAAATGTAATGCTTACTTTGTGCATTAAGTAATCTCAATTTTGTTTTGAACATTGTTTGCACATAAGAAATAGAAATGGCTGTTGGACATATGTTCCCTATCTGCTTCACTATTTAACAAGATCATTGGCATTGAGAAAGATCAGCATTTTTTCCTGCTCTGTCCCCAAATCCCTTAATTATTGTGATATCAAAAAAAAATCCATTGACCTGTTTTGAATACAATTGATGATTGAACTTTAACCATTCTTGGGTAGTGAATTCCAGAGATTCATTGTTCTTTGAAGAAATATGTAATTTCAGTCCTGATTAGCTTATCATTTATTTTTAGACTGTGACCTCTACTGAAGTCTAGAAATATATTCCCAATCAAGCCTTCTAACCCTTTACAATGTCACCCCTCATTCTTTTAAGCTATAAAGAACAGAAAGCTCAGCTTCTCACTCATTACTCATTTTCAAACCTGCCATCTGAGGCAGCAGTCTTGTGAATCTTTATTCTGCTTCCTCTAACAAATATAGGTAATGAGACCAAAATTTTATGACACTAGTGAAGATTCTATACAATTATAGTAAAATGTCTTTACCCTTCCAATAAGAGGCTAACAGAAATATAACACTATCTTAATTACTTGCTTCACTTGCACGTTGGCTTTTGGGGACTTGTGTACAAGGTTACTTGGTTCATTTTGAACTTCAGGGTTACCCGCTGGAGGAGGAAACCTTCTTCACACCTTTGTACCTGACTTCCCATTTCACTGCACCGTGCTATCCCAGTCTTGGAATTCGGAGTGTGCTAGTCAGCAACACTAGGTGTATGATTCTTTCTGCTTCTAGACGACTAGCTTCCAGGCAGACCACTGGGCCCTTCTCATCTGTAAGCTGTCGCCAGCAGCAACTGATGACTGTCAGTGTGAATCACCGGCGATAGCTAATGGAGTTCTGTGTTAATAAAGTGCCGGGACAGCTACAAATGCATCACTCCATACTTTCAGTCCAGCAGTTGGCGAGCGACGTTCCTGTCCCCCGCTGCAGCGTCAAGCGCAATTTCCCCCACTGCTTCGCCCACCAGAATCACATCCTGCGACTCCCATTTGGTTTCCTTAAGACTGAATGAGCGATAGAAATAAATGAACATTTGTGTATTAACAAATCCATAACATCGTCGCGTTGTGTTCAGCTAGTGTTACGATGATGAAGCACAGGTTTATTCAATTACTGGTGTCTTGAATGCCGGCTAAATGTGCACAAGCCTGTATTTTAAGCTGTGATGGATACAGTTCTAATGTAAATATTATAATTAATGCAAGTCTGTGGGTTGGGGAATAGCCGGCTTCTGGAAATCAACAGTAAACCGTAATTTTCTCCTTTTGGCAGGGTTATTCTTTTGGAAAATGGCAGCTGTAATTTTCCTCAAATGATCGCTACTTTGTATTTTGGTTCTATGAATTGTCTCATTATATATCTCTATATCTGGACATTCATCCTGCCTGTTTAGTTGTTACTCTAACGCTACTGGTACACTTTAATGCATAATCCATTCCCGTTATTTGTTGGCAAATCCATCCCATGTTGTGCCTAGGAATGAATATCTTTCATCATTTTGATGATGAACCAATGGTATTACAGGAGAGATACCACCACGGATAGAAGATTGACTGATTGGCGGGGTGAAAAGGATCGGAATAAAGGGGCCTATTCTGTTTGGTGTTCCACGGCAGTCGGTGTTGAGATCGCTTCTTTTCCCGATACACATCAATGATTTGGATGACAGAATTGATGGCTTTGTGACCAAGTTTGCAGGCAATTACAAAGATAAGTTGGGGAGGCAGGTAGTGATGAGGAAGCAGAGAATCTGCGGACGGACTTGAACAGATTGGGAGAATAGGCAAAGAAATGGCAAGTGGAATATAGTGTCGGGAAGTGTACTGCCATGCACTTTGGTAGAAGGAATAAAGCCATGGACTATTTTCTAAACAGGAAGAAAATTCAAAATTCAGAGGTGCAAAGGAATTTGGGAGTCCTTGTGCAGGATTCCCAATGGTAAGAAAGGCAAATGCATGTTAGCATTCATTTCGCGAGGACTAGAATCTAAGAGCAAGAATGTGATGCTGAGGCTTTATAAGGCATTGTTCTGACTGCAGTTGGAATATTGTGAGCTGTTTTGGGCTTCTTTTCTGAGAAAAGATGTGTTGGTATTGAAGAGGCTCCTGAGGAATTTCAGAAGAATGATTCTGGGAATGAAAGGGTTAATGTATGAGGAGGATTTGATGGCTATGGGCCTGTACTTGCTGGAATTTAGAAGAATGAGGTGTGGGATCTCATTAATATGTTTTAAATATTGAAAGGCCTAGACAGAGTGTATATAGAGAGGTTTTTTTTTAGCTGTAGTGGGTGAGTCTAGGACCAGAGGGCACAGCCTCAGAATAGAGGGACATCCATTTAGAACAGAGATGAGTAGGAATTTCTTTAGCTAGAGTGTGGTTAAACTATGGTGTTCATTGCCATGGACAGCTGTGGAGGCCAAATCATTGAGTATATTTAAGGCAGAGGTTGATAAGTTAGTCAGGGTGTCAAAGGTTATGGGGAGAAGGCAGAAGAGTGGGGTTTGAGAGGGATAATAAATCAATCATGCCGGAATGGTGGAGCAGGTTTGATGGGCTGAGTGGCATAATTCTGTTCTTGCATCTTATGGACTTATGTTCTTATGTAATCACTTCAAACTTGCATTTCTGTAGTGATTTTCATAGGCTCAGGATTTCCCAAAGTATAACAGCTAAGCAGGCAGGGTTTTGGAAGTGTAGGAAATGCAATAGTGTAGGACCAGCAAGCTAGTGAAATAATAACCATGAGGAGCATTGCAAGGATTGTTAGTTAGGTGATAAATATTGGCCGGGATGCCAGGGTGATTCTCCTTGGGATAAATGACCTGTGATCGCTTCCAACTTCCTCTCAGGCTCTTTGCTTCATAGTCTTCCAGTGGCAAGCATTGGGTTGATTTTGAATTGATCTTTCCCATTTGGAATTAAGACCCTCTGAACTACAGCTGTTCTAGTTTTAACTTGCTACTAATGTTCGGCTAGACAAAGGAGTGATGAGTTTAAGTTCCTGCAGTGGTAATTTCATACCCCCCAACAGTATTTTTTTGCCCCTTTTGACTTTTCCCAACCTGATTGCGCCTAATGGTGACATGTTCCTTGTAAGATGCTGGCACACCCAGGGATCTTTTTCCGTCAACCTGCCACACTGACGTACAGTCATTGTCAGCTATTTTAGTGAGTGTGGAAAGGCAAGTCAACTGCAGAATCGGTCAGTGAGAAACAAGTAACCATCTGTTGCCGATGTATGTACAATAGTGATGGGAATTGCTAGCAGGAACTCTGTTTTTGCTGATTTACATGTTTCATGAATATGGATATGTTAAAACCTTTTTTTAGGCTTTATTTTTAGTGCTAAAGTAAACACGAGGACAAAAAAGATCAATGTGAGGAGTCTCTGAGCGGGGAAATTAACAGCAGAACTGTTGGGCAAGTTCAAGAGAAAATATCCATTGGAGATTACAGCCAGAATATGTACCAAGTTAAAAGCCACAGGCAATACCCCTCTTCCCCACCCAAGAACTGAGCCAGACTGTTCCAAATCTGGTGTCTTTATTGCCCCCTTTATTCCTGTGGGTCTGTGTGCAGCTTTTCCCCATTTCAACTCTGTCTTACCTGCTGTTCCAATGCATCTCAAACTGACCTTTCTCTAAGTGAAATGCAGTCATCAGATGTTCTACTGGCCTTGTCCCAAATCACCCTTTCCCTTCTCCCTTGTACGTGTGGATATAAAATGATTCGGGTGACTTAAAGCTCTGTTTATAATTCCAATGCCTGCTTGCAATTCTCTCTTTATTCCTGCCTTTCCTCATGTCTGAATTCCCTTCTGGCCCTTTATCTGTTTCCCTCCAAATGTAGCTTCATTCTCCCCTAATTTACTCATTCCTTGTCACTGCAGTCGATTTGCCAAGGTGACCCACTGTGTGTAAAAGGGATTAGTCTAGTTATGTACAAGGGATGGCATGGGCATGATGAGCCAAAGGCCTTTTTCTGCCCTAATTTCTCCATGGGCAGTCATACCATCATCTGCCAAGGCCCTAACCCTGGAAATCCCTTTATTAAATCTGTTATTCCCCCCCCCCCCCGTGTATATTCAATACATGTGATGAATTATCTCGATATCTTTTAATACATGAATTCTTGTGAATTGGTCTGGAAGGCTCAACTGCATTTTAAGTGCAAAATAAATGGATACTCTTAAAGGTTGTGTGAATATCAAATTTGCTACTAGATGGAATGGTTGAGATGAATTGCTTAATGTACTTAAATCACAGATGAGCATGCAAGATAAGTAGCAAAAGAATGGTACCCTGCTGGAATTACATAAACAAGGACTGTTGAATGGAATATAAACACTGGTATGGGTCTGGGCTGGGTGGTTTGATTTTTGTGCTGTCAGTTCTAGGTAATTCCACAAAATCATGGCAATTCAAAACTGATTTAATGCATAACATGTGGTGTTATGTTTTGTAACTTCAAAACATTAAACTAATTCAAAAGAGGACACCAGTCCAAAATACAGGTCTAACTTTGAGTTTATTTTAAACGAGCTGCACACATATCACATGGTAGCATGATGTATGTAATTAACAAATTTTACATACATCTGTAATTATTTAAATGAGCAGGAATGCTTAAAAATATATAATATGTATACCTCAAATATTACTTTGGATCTTTGAAATACTATTGAAACATTAAATACACAACATGTGGCACAGAATGATTTAAACAGTTTGTCATGGTCACAATGTAATACAGCAGGGAAACAGGTTCTTTTGGCCCAACTCTTCCATGCCATGCTTGGTGCCACCAAGCTAATTGCATTTGCCTGTGTTTGGCTCAAATCCCTCTGGCCCTGTCATATCTACGTACTTATCCATATGTCTTTCGAATGTTTTTATTTTACCTTCCTCAACCACTTACTCAGGCAGCTCATTCCATATAAGCAGCACCCTCTGTGAAGAAGTTGCCCTTCAAGTTCCTTTGAAATCTTTCACCACTTGCCTTAAACCTGTGCCCTCCAGTCATTAGTTCTCCTTCTCTGAGCAAGGAACTGTGTGTTCATTTTATCTATGCCCCTCATAATTTTATACACCTCTAAGGTCACCCCTCAATCTCTTTTGCTTCATGGAGCAATTTCCTAGCTTGCTCAACCTCTTCCTATAACTTAAGGCCCTCAAATCCAGCAGTACCCCTGTAAATCTTCTTGCTGTTTAATAATGCCTTTCCTATAACGGAGCAACCAAAATCTATACACAATAACTATACAAGTCACTGCGGTCTTCAATTTTAATTGCATGTTAATATAAATTTATGTGAGAGTTTATATTTGTTATTGTAGTTTAACTTGTTTAGCTGCTATTTTGCTCATTTGATTGTTGAATATATGAGATATGGCAATTTTGCGTCTTGCAAACGATGTGTTTGATGTGTGACTTGTGTTAGTCTTTGATTGATGACTGTGTTTATCAAGAGACTATGTGTGTGGTTATTTTAACAGGAAACTGCTGACCTTATTCCAAATTAACTGAGAGTGACAGACCAGTAATAACATGGTAAAAGAAGCACTCTTTTTCAGAATAAATTGGAGATTTTTGTTTTTAACCAATTCATGTAAGCATGCAAGAATATGTCAGAACTTTGGGTGTTTTCTCCAAGTCGGGGGGATGAAATCAATTTAATTTTTACTTTGGCAACAAAATTCAGGAATTATTCAAGGCAATTGGTGGAAAACTATTTTGTTGATTATCCAGATTTGTGATTAAGACTAGCAGAAGCTTCCTCAGGCCTGTATACCTGGTGAAGCATTAAAATTGACTAGTCACGAAGACTAATTTACATGTACACAATGCTGGAGGAACTCAGCAGGCCAGGCAGCGTCTATGGGAAAAAAAGTACAGTCGACGTTTTGGGCTGAGACCCTTCATCAGGACTGGAGGGAAAAAAGCTGAGGAGTCAGAGTAAGAAGGTGGAGGGAGGGAAGGAAGAAACACAAGGTGAGAGGTGAAACTGGGAGGAGAGGTGAGGTGAAGTAAAGAGCTGGGAAGTTGATATGAAAGATGTACAGGGCTGGAGAAGGGGGAGTCTGATAGGAGAGGACAGAAGGCCATCAAAGAAAAAGTGTGGGGGGGGGAAGAGCACCAGAGGGAGGTGATGGGCAGGTAAGAAGATCAAGGTGAGAGAAGGAAAAGGGAATGGGGGAATGGTGAAGGATGAGGGGCATTACCGGAAGTTCAAGAAATCAATGCTCATGCCATCAGGTTGGCAGCGACCCAGGTGGATTATAAAGTGTTCTTCCAACCTGAGAGTGGCCTCATTGCGATAATAGAGGAGGCCGTGGATTGATATGCTGGAATGGGAAGTGGAATTAAAATGGATGGCCACTGGGGGATCCCGCTTTTTTTGGCAGACAGAGCATAGGTGCTCGGCGAAGCTATCTCCCAATCTACGTAGGGTCTCAGCGAGATACTGGAGGCCACACAGGGAGCACCAGTTACAGTAGGTGACCCCAACAGACTCGCAAGTGAAGTTTTGCCTCAGCTGGAAGGACTGTTTGGGACCCTAAATGGTAGTGAGGGAGGAGGTGTAAGGGCAGGTGTAGCACTTGCCCCCCTTGCAAGGATAAGTGCCAGGAGGGAGATCAGTGGGGATGGACGAATGGATAACGGAGTCACGTAGGGAGTGATCCCTTTGGAAAGCAGAAAGTGAGGGGGACAGAAAGATGTGCTTGGTGTTGGGGTCCCATTGGATGTGGCGGAAGTTATGAGGAACAATGTGCTGGGTGTGGAGGCTGGTGGGGTGATAGCTGAGGACAAGAGGAACCCTATCCCTGGTGGGGTGGTGGGAGGATGGGGTGAGGACAGACATGTGCAAAATGGAAGAGATGTGGTTGAGGACAGCGTTGATAGTGGAGGAAGGGAAGCCTCTTTCTTTGAAGGGGGAGGACATCTCTGGAATGATGAGCCTCCTCCTGAGAGCAGATGGGGTGGAGATGGAGGAAATGAAAAAAGGGGATGGCATTTTTACAAGTGACAAGGTGGGAAGAGGTATAGTCCAGGTAGATGTGAGAGTTGGTGGGTTTACAATGGACATCAGTACAGACATCCCACCTCTCCCGGAAGTTCCGGGAGTCTCCCGCATATTGATAGTGGCTCCCTGATGCCTGCAAATTATATATAATATCACGGAAATCAATTTTTTTGAGAGCGAGCAAGAGAGAGAAAGCAAGAGAGAGCGCGAGAGTGACCACGAGAGAGAGAGCGCATGAGAGAGAGCGAGAGCAAGCAAGCGAGAGCGCACAAGCGAGAGTGTGAGAGAGAGAGAGAATGAATGAATGACATGGGACTGTGTTCCAAAAAAAGAAAATATAAAAAGTACGTCACCTCAGACTACCCTAAAGTGTACCCCTGCCTAATAGGAGTCAAAAATAATGACAGTGTTGCTCGCTGCACTGTTTGCAACAGTGAATTTTCTATTGCCCATGGTGGGTTGAGTCTGTGACCCACCTCTTTGCACACTGCCAGTTCGCAAAGAGGGTGTGGAGGAGGATGGACGGGCTAGTGTCACGTTTTATCCCCAGCAGCTGCGTAACAGAGGACTCTCTGATCTACGGGCTGTTCCCGGGGACGCACACGGAGACCAACATCCGGTGCTGCTGGCAGATCATCAACTCGGTGAAAGACGCTCTTTGATCAGCCCGAAACTTGATGATCTACCAGCACATGGAGATGTCCGTGGGAGAATGCTGCCGACTGGCACACTCTCGGCTGCAGGAGTATGTGCTGAGGGACGCACTGAAACTTGGTGCAGCCACCGCAAGGGCCCGGTGGGGAAGGACCACAGTATAGGTTTCTCCACCCGTAGGAGTGGGAGGGGTCGGTGGGCGGGGAGTATACCCCTCAACAATGATATGCTAAGCTGAACTACTGGAGTGCCACGTGGGTGGCTATTGATATGGATATTTTACTGAGTATAATGGAAACGTATGTAAAGGAGGAAAAGTTATTGAATGGTTTATTGTATATATTTTTGAATAAAGTATATTTTGAAATAAAAAAAATGGTGGGTTAAGACTGTAAATGACATGTTGAGGTGAGTTTAACAGGTGTCATTTGTTCATTAGCATAGCTAACATTATTTAAACGAGCTGCCTAGCTGCTGAGGAGCTACTCTATTGCAGACATCCCACCTTTCCTGAAAGTTTCAGGAGTCTCCCGCAAATTGATGGTGCTACCTCCCTGAAATGAGTTTTTGCAGGGTGGTATGTCTGTCAGTAGATAAGCTGTCTCCAGACATAGACACAGATTGAGAAAGGAGAGGAAGGTGTCAGAAATAGACCAGGTAAATTTGAGGGCAGGGTGGAAGGTGGAGGCAAAGTTGATGAAGTCAACGAGCTCTACATGGATGCAGGAAGCAGCACTAATGCAGTTGTCGATGTAATGTAGGAAAAGTTGGGGAGTGATACCAATGTAGGCTTGGAACATAGACTGTTCCATGTAGTGGACAAAAAGACAAACATAGCTGGGACCCATGTGAGAGCCCATGGCTACACCTTTTATCGGAAGGAAGTAGGAGGAGCCAAAGGAGGAATTTTTGAGAGTGAGGACAAGTTCATCCAGTCAGATGGGAATGGAGGGAAACTGGTTCCCCATTTCCCATTCTCCTTTCCCTCTCACCTTACCGGCTCATCACCTCCCTCTGGTGTTCCTCCCCTTCTTCTTTCTTCCATGGCCTTCTGTCCTGACAAATTTCCCCCTCTCCAGTCCTGTACCTCTTCCACCAGTCAACTTCCCAGCTCTTTACTTCACCCCTCCCCCTCCCGGTTTCACCTTCACTTCGTATTTCTTCCTCCCCACTCCCCCACCTTCTAACTCTGACTCCTTAGCTTTGTTTTTCCAGTCCTGCTGAAGGGTCTCAGTCTGAAACATTGACTGTTCTCTTTTCCATAGATGTTGCCAGGCCTGCTGAGTTCCCCCGGCATTTTGTGTGTGTTCCTTGGATTTCCAGCATCTGCAGATTTTCTGTTTGTGACCAAGCCTAACTTGTTAACTTTAGTGTAGTTTTTACAACTGGTTGACGGTGTAGTCACTTGAGCTAGTTAACTGTTGGAATTTGAAGTTTTAAGCTCAATAACGTTGTAAGCTAAATGTTGTTTCTGGTATGGATGCAAAAATCAGGTAAGCATGTTTGTGCTTAAACTGGTTGTGATATGATTGTACTTGAAAGTGAATCTCTATCTGTGATGTTTTTCTTACTATGTGTTTTGTTTCTTGTTCTAGCCCGAAACCTTGAACCATTGTTTCAACTTCTACCCTGCTTGCATACCTTCTCAATAATTTGGACTTTATCCTGATTAAATCATCAGTAATCTCAAAACTACATGGCACAGGCAATAGCAAGCACTTTGTTCATTCGGTTTACTTTTCTTTGCAGCCAGCATGGGGACTCAGTAAAACAACTTCCTGTCACTAGTCTAAAATAGTTGGGAGTAGGCGTTTACTAAGCAGTTAGTAGACACTAGTGTAAATGGAATGGGTATATGTGAAGATGTAATTAAGAATAGGGTGTTTAGTGCTTCTAATGAAGCACAGCCGTAAAACTTTGTTTCCAGGTCAGTGGGCTTTTGACAAGCTTTGGTACATTTACAAAATAGGATTCAATATATCAAACTTTGCAATGACCTTCATGACCCTCATTATTGTTGCGTCAACAAGTGTTAGTATTTTCCCATGCTTTGTTGGGGTTGGGCTAGGTAAAGCTCAGCTGTTCTGTTTACCAGGGCAGTGCCCACCACTGTGTTTTAAATCATGAGACACAGATTACCCATCTTCGTTCATTAGAATGAAAGGCACATGCTAATTTTCTTTCTCCTTTCGGAGCTCTTAGATTTAAAGGTCAAAATCTAAGCAAAGGCACAGTGAGTTTGGTGATGTGGTGTTCCCGATCAAATGCATTGTATCTGCTCTCTTGAAGCAACCTAACTGTGACCATTCAAATATGCCACAGACTGGGACCCAATTGATACAGTTCCATTGCTTGTACATTAACTCTATCATGCTCAAACAACCATCTCATTTTCTAAAAAAAAATTACACTTTGTAAGAATGGAGCATTACAAAAATTGCTATTCCCACGCCATCAGAGCTGAATAAGATCCAAAATTCTGTGCAATTTTTTGTTACCGCATAAGTGACAGTCAGAATTGGGTTTATTACCACTGACATATCGAGGAATTTGATGTTTTCTGGCCACGGTACAGTGTAATACATTAAATATGGTATAAATTTTATATTATAAAGTAGTGCAGAAATAATGAGATATTGTTCATGGGTTCATTAACCATTTAGAAATCTGATGGAGGTGAAGAAACTGTTTCTAAAACATTGACTGTGTGTTTTCAGGTTCCTGTACCTCCTCCCTGACGGTACTGATGATAATAGGGCATGTTCTTGATGGTAGGGAGGCTAGTGCCCATGATGGACCTGGCTGAGTTTGCAACTGATCCCCTCCATACCACTGGTGATGCAACCAGTTAGAATGTTCTCCATGGTACATCTGTAGGCATTTGCTAGAGTCTTTGGTGACATACCAAATCCCCTCAAACTCCTAATGAAATATAGCCACTGCCATGCCTTCTTTGCAATTGCATCAGTATGTTGAGCCCAGGTCAGATCTTCAGAGTTGTTGACGCCCAGGAGCTTGAAGCTGCTCGTCCTTTCCATTGCTGATCCTTTGATGAGGACTGGTGTTGTCCCTTGACATCCCCTTCCTGAAGCCCACAATCAGTTCCTTGGTTTTAGTGATGTTGAGCACATGGATGTTGTTATGACCTGTCAACCAGCCAATCTATCTCACTCCTGTACACCACCGCATCACCATCTGCAATTCTACTGGCAACAGTTATGTCATCAGCCATTTTATAGATGGCGTTTCTGCTGTGCCTAGTCACATGGTCATGGGTGTATAGAGAATCGAGCAGCGGGCAAAACGTGTATCTTTGAGGTGTAAATGGGTTGATTATCACTGAGGAGGAGATGTTATTTCTGATCCACAATGTGGTTTCTTGATGAGGAAGTCAAAGATCCAGTTGCAGAGGGAGATACGAAAGCCCAGGTTTTAAAGCTTACTGATTATTGCTAAGGAAATTATGGTGTTGAATGCTGAGCTGTAATCAATAAACAGCAGCCTTCGAAGGTGTTGCTGTTGTCCATGTGGTCCAACACCATGTCAAGAGTGTGTGGGTATTCCCTTTAGACCTACTATGGAGGCAAATTGCAATGAATACAAATCCTTGCTTGGGCAGGAATTAATTCTAGGTTCTCAAAGTACTTCTTCGTAGATGTGAGTGCAACTGGGCAGCAATCGTTGAGTCATTTCATCCTGCTGTTTTTGGGCACAGGTATGATTTTGAAGCAAGTGCAAAGCTCCGACTATTGAGATTGAAGATGTCCCATGAACACTTCAGCCAGTTGGCTGGCACAGAGTTTCAGTACCCTACCAGGTACACTATCTGACCTTGATGCCGTGCGTCCTGCTCCACTTGTAGTTGAGTTAATTTTAATTCGGCTACTGTGTTGGCAGCTCATGTTCAAGTGATGGTGGATCATGCTCACTCAGTACAAGCAAGGTCCCTACGATGGCTCCTGGTAGAGCAGTATCTTGAATGTAAAATGAAAGTGCCTTCAAAACCATGTTCCTCCCCATCTCTGTGATCTTCACCTGCTCTCTCAGATCGCTTCAATTATGGCTTCTTGCAACTTCATAATTTTCCTGGGCTCTGGAATGCTTCCCTGATTCTTAGTCATGCTCTGCTATTTAAGTTGCTCTTTAAAACCTGTGCCTTTGAAAGAGCATTAGCTTATTGAACTAATCATAATAGATGCTTTGTGTGGCCTTATAGATCCTCCATTTAGAATAACATTTTTATTTGAGTTATTTTACATTGGAACAGTCTTAAAAGCTATAATACTTCTCAGTTTCTTACTGAGGCCACCAGAAAGGAGTTATTGCAGCTAATAAATATAAAAGAATTTTGAATTGTAAAGGTAAAATAACTTACATAATCTTGAATATGTCAGCTCTTTGTCTGCTCAGACTTTTAGGACAGCATGACTGTTTGGCCCATCAACCCCATGCTGTCTTCTTGGAGCATTCCCATCGATTCCATTCCTCTACTTATTTCTGTGCGGCCTGTTTTTACCTTGGGTCCATCAACTAGCCCTTGATTTTCCTGCCTCCCAAACATTTGAGAGCCAGTTAGTTTGCCAACTTGTGTAACTTTGGAATGAGGGAGGACCCTGGAGGATTGGAGGAAAACCCGCAAGGTTGCAGACGAGGTGCAGAATCCACATAGAGCAGCAAAGGCAGGTTGGAGCCCAAGTATCTCAGAACACTTGCGGTCTCCCTGGCGACTGCATCTGCAGGAGGTGCACCCAGCTGTGGCTCCAGACAAGCCTGGTCAAGGAAAAGGAATGGAGCTGGATGTACTAAGGATCATCCAGTTATCTGATAACATCAGAGATGAGCATTTAACGGAGACGGTCACACCAGGAATACAGACTTCAGATTGATGGGTGAGCACCTGGAAGGATGAGGGGAGTAGGCAGTCAGTGCAGGGTTCCTTGTGGCCATTTCCCTCACTCTAG
This sequence comes from Mobula birostris, assembly GCF_030028105.1. Lineage (NCBI taxonomy): Eukaryota > Metazoa > Chordata > Chondrichthyes > Myliobatiformes > Myliobatidae > Mobula > Mobula birostris. Next base: position 62,928,174 of record NC_092374.1, on the reverse strand, counting down.
ATACTATTGAAGGAGTTGTTCTTTCAGGGGCTGGCAGCAGGTCTCTGGCATTGCAATTAGAGTCATAGAACACTATATTGCAGAAACAGGCTATTCGGCCCATCTAGTCTGTGCCGAACCATTAATTCGCCTAGTTCCATCGACCTGCACCCGGAACGTAGCCCTCCATGCCCCTCCCATCCATGTACCTATCCAAATTTCTTGTAAATATTGAAATCAAATCTGCATCCACCACTTGCACTGGCAGCTTATTCCACACTTTCACCAACTTCTGAGTGAAGAAGATGCCCCTCGTGTTCCCTTTGAACATCTCACCTTTCACCCTTGACACGTGATCTCTAGTTCTGGTCCCACCCAACCTCAGTGGAAAATGTCTGCTTGCATTTACCCTATCTATACCCCTCATAATTCTGTATGACTCTTATCAAGTCTCCACTCAATTTTTTATGTTCTCTCGAGTAAAGCCCTAACCTATTCAACCTTTCCCTATAGCTCGGGTTCTCAAGTCCCGGGAGCATCCTTGTAAATTTCCTCTGCACTCTTTCAATCTTATTCACATCCTTCCTGTAGGATTGGCTGTGAGGATCGGAGACAAAGGGAACAGTCAGGGCAATAAAGACAGGAGGCCTGATAAGTGAGGGGGTGTGGGGCAGACAAGTTCTGTGGCCACAGAAGAGATATACGAATGGTGTGTTTCCTCCAGGGTGCCAGAGTCAAAGATGTCTCTGAGCAGTTGCAGAAACTACTCAAACCAGAGGGGTGTGTTGGTACAAATGACATGGGTAGAGCCTGAGATTCCCCAGAATGAGCGTAGGGAGGTGGAGGTAGGAAGCAGGGCCTCGAGGGTAATGATCTCTGGAATACTCCTGGTAGCATATGCTAGTGATCTCAGAAGTAGAGGGATAGGCACAGAGAATGCTGTGGGGCTGTTCAGAAGGCAGGGGTTCAGGTTCCTGGCCCATTGGGATCACTTCTGGGGTAGTACAGGATTATGTCATGGGATAAAACAGTAGCCAGAGAGCAAGTAAACTCATCAACAGAATCAACAAACTTATTTGTAAGGCCAGTGATGTTGTGGGGATGGAACTGGACTCTCTGACGGTGGTGTCTGAAAAGAGGATGCTGTCCAAGTTGCATGCCATCTTGGACAATGTCTCCCATCCACTACATAATGGACTGGTTGGGCACAGGAGTATATTCAGCCAGAGACTCATTCCACCGAGATGCAACACAGAGCGTCATAGGAAGTCATTCCTGCCTGTGGCCATCAAACTTTACATCTCCTCCCTTGGAGGGTCAGACACCCTGAGCCAATAGGCTGGTCCTGGACTTACTTCCTGGCATAATTTGCATATTACTATTTAATTATTTATGCTGCTATATTTATACTCTGATCTTGGTTGGTGCAACTGTAACGAAAACCAATTTCCCTTGGGATCAATAAAGTATGGCTATGACTAAGTCTGGTAAGTCGGGGAGCTGGGGACACTGTAAAGGCAAGGGAAGGAGTATTCTGTTCAACTGTATTTATTTAAAAGCACAAGGATTAACAGGTAAGGTGGATAAATTCTGAGGGTGGCTTTGCTTTGTTGAGGGCTGGGGTGTCATAGCCATAATAGAGATGAGGCTGAGTTCTCTCAGGACTGTCAGCTCAATATTCCGATGCTGCTGTCCTGACACAGGTAGACGTAGGGGTGTATAGCCTTTGGGTAAGGCAGGAAGTAACAACAATATTTAGGGATGACATTCTCGGGAAGTTATGCAGTGAGGCCATATGGATAGAATTTAGAAACCAGGACGGGAGGGGCTGTATTACAGGCCTCACGATAGTTATTAGGAACTTGAGGAACAGGTGTGTAGAGAAAGTTCTCATAGTTGTAAGGATAGTAACAGTGTATTAGTGGGAGACTTTAATTTCCCCGTGTTCACTGGACTACCCAGAGTTGTCTGTCTGGATTTCAGCAAGGCTCTTGACAGGACCCCACGTGGTAGACTTTTCTGGAATGCTAGATCCCACAGATTTCAGAGAGAGCAGGTCAGGTGCATTCTAGATCGGCTTGGAGGTAGGAAGCATAGGGTGGTGGTTGAAGATTGTTTCTCGGAGTGGCACAGGGGTTGGTGTTGGCATTCTTGTTATTCGTCATTTATTCAGAGTACATTTATTATCAAAGACTGTATAAATTATACAACTTTGAGATTTGTTTGCTCACAGATAGCCACAGAGCAAGAAACCAGAACGAACCAATCAAAGATAAAAAGAATTAAAAAATAAAAGTAAAAGACCAGCACCCAATGTGCAAGAGAAAGGGGGAAGAAAAACACAAATCATGCAAACAATTGAAGCAGGCAACAACATTCCGAACCAAAACTGAATACTTGTAACTGAACCCCGGAGCAGCCTGGAGTAGGCCCAAATCCTCATTTATCGGGCATGGAACACAGCAGTCAGGGTAGTCTTCATAGCCTCAGTGCCATGGAGAAAGGAGTGACCTTCTCAGAGAACAAGTGAGATCGGCTGTCGCCCCAGATCCTGACACCCTGTCTTTTCAAGGTGCAGCGAAATGCTCCTGCACTAGACCATGCTGCCCAGCGACTCACTCCAGGCATCAAATCTCCTCTGCCCGGGTGCTGACTTCTCCTCTTGGCACCCAGAGTGATCCAGCCTCACACCTGGGCCAGATGTACGGGCATTGGAACTCCAGTTGCAATGATTCTGCAACACACCACCTCGGCTCCCCCACCTCCCCCCACTGAACGCGCCTTGCCATCACTCAATCCTTCACTGTTTGAAGCAATAATTTAACACAATTTACCTCAGAAAAGGTATTTTTAGTGATTTTTTTAAAGTCAGATTTCTTAACTTTTTCACTACCAGTGAGCCGTTGCACGCATTTGGTAGTGCCATCTTAACCAGAATATTTTATATAAATGATTTGGATGTGAATACACAAAGCTTCATTGGTACGTTTGCAGATGGCCAGAAATTAGGTGGTGTTGGCAACAAAGAAGGTTATTGTAGATTGCATGTTGAATAGAGAACAGTTAATTGGTCCTTAGCTGAGCAGAGTTTTTTCAGGAGAGAAGTAAATATAGTAGGTCTTACAGTGCAGATTAAAAGGGGGATCTGTACAAGAGTTTGTCCACATTCCATGAAGGAACAAACAGAATTGCAAGAGAAGCCAAGTTCTTTTGGTCCTTGATGAGTCACATTTGACCAAAGTTAACTGGCCAGTAATTATTTGGTCAATTCCTTTTTTAAGCAACATTATAATGTTAGCAGTTCTCTGGCACCACTGCTGTAGGCAGGAAGGACTGGAAAATAATGGTCAGAGCATCTGCATTTTTTTTCTCTAGTTCTCTTAACATTGGAGAAGCAGCTTCTTGGTTTCTCCATTGTCGTGCAAGACACCCATGCTGCTTTCCCTTCCATTATCATTCCCTGGTCTTCCTCCCTGTGGGGGTATTGGGAAGGACCTCACATTAAAGCAGCTAGAAGTGGGCTTGGATTGAGTTGGCATTTGAACTTTGAAACAAATGGGGAAAATTATGGATGAATTTGACCTATTATAGACATTCAATGCTGCCAGTTTACATCTGATGCATACTGCTGGTACGTGACCTGTGCACCTGAGGGGGTGGTTATAAGCAAGGACTCTCTCAATATTTTGGAACTGCCTCGGCAAGGGCTTAATTAATCAATGTAGAGAAGGTGACAAGTCAGGTGTTAGACAATGGAATTAGTATCTCTCTCTTCTCTCTTCATGGGCCTTGTGCATTACACGCTTGGGCGATCATGGCTTTCCACATCGAATGATCTCATGCGGCGTCGATGATATCTCGCACACTTAGATCTGTTAGCTCTTTCACTGTGTCCATATATTTTCTTCTTTGCCTTCCTCTTCCGTGTTTCCCAGGCTTACAGCCTTGTAATGTTAGGCATTCTATTTCTCCCTTTCTGATGACATGGCCCAGGAATTTAGGTTTCCTTTTCATTTAATGTTCTCATTAAAGATCTTTTTGTATGGGCACGTTGGAGTACTGTCTCATTAGTTACCCTATCTCTATATGATATTTTCAGCATTCTTCTAAGAAACCACATTTCTGTTGCTTCTAAGTTGGTATAGATGGTGGAAAAAACAAATTTCTGGAGGAGCTCAGTGGGTTAGGCCACATTTTTGTTGGTATTGGGCAGTTCAAGTTTTGGGTTGAGACACTTCATTGGGGCTGCCAGTCCACAGATGCTGCCTAGTGTGTTCTTTATGCTTTAGATCCTAGCATCTGTACTCTTGTCTCCTTAATATCAATGGCATTTGGTGGCTGGAATGGATATGAAGGGCTTATTGCTGTTCCATGCTTCTAATTTTATAAACACAGATTATTCACAGATCCCATAAACATCAAGGTCTAAAGATTCAAAGTACATTTATGATCAAAGTATCAATGCAGTATAAAACCCTGAAATGTCTTCCCCACAGACAGCCATGAAACAAAGAACCATGGAACCAAACCATTCGCAGACAAAACATCAACTGCCCCTCCCACATGCAAAAAAAATTGCACAAGCAGCAACAAAAAACATGAGTGAAAACACAGGATTTAAAACACAAAAGGCTCATTTCAGCACAGTTCAGCCCAGTGTTCATTATCTGCAGGTCACCCTGATTCAAAAATCACCCAAATGTATTAACAAAAAAACGAACAACTAGAACCAGATATAGAAATAGAACACACCTTAAAAATGGAATCAAGTCTATAGATCCCTTTTTAGTAATCTCAGTTGAAGAGATAAACATTCTCGGGCAGTTTGAGTTTTAGCAATAATGTCCTTTTACATCTGGTAATTTACATTTGGTCTTTTCCCATGTTAATGTTGTATCCATGAATCCTTTGTGCTGAAGTCACCACTTTCAGCCAAAATAACTATTCGCCTCTTTCTGCCTTTTCTGTTTAAACTCACTTGTTTCTCAGTTAAGTTTCCTGAAGTAATATTTGCCTTGGTCCACTGTAGACCAGTGCTCTGAGTTTTGATGCTGGGAAGTCAAAAGTGGAAAATGCAGTGATTATTGCTGAACACTGGCTGAGTTTAAGATATCGCTTTAGTAGAGAGGTCTGTCTGGAAGGAAATGCATTTTGTGCAGATGTGCATCTCAGCCATTGATACTGGAAGAGCAAAATTGAGGGAAAAGGTAGAAGTATGGTAGAAATTACCAGGCAGTAACCTGATGCCGCTGTGGGAATTAATTCTGAGGCACAGGTTGAGAATTTGCCGCAGACTGAGTTAATAATAGCCCCTGAGGCAAAGTAGTTCCAACAGATCTGAGATGGTGGACTTGAGGCTGGTTTGAAGGAAACTTTGATGTTGGTTAACAGACACTTTACTGCTCCCTTGCAGGCATAATGCTCCTACAAGATTTTTTAAAATCACAGGAGCATTGCTATTTCTTTTAAAGAACAAGCTGATTCCTTAGCGTAAAATATATAGTGGGCTGGAGAAAATACCTTGTACAGGGGTATAACTGTGTTGTACACAGCTGCATCTGTGGCTCCTACTTCACTGCCTGGTTTTGAACTTTTACTTGCCCTGGGTGGTATCCATGTGTAGGCTACTTGCACTAGTAAAATCATCAAGCAGTGCTGCTGGTCGATAAGATATTTAACTGTTTATCTTCTCAGAATGAAAATGGCAGAACTCCGTTTGGCAACTGGGATGAGCATCTTCAAATAAAACAGTGTGTTGCAGCTGACAAAATATTTGAAATGCTTCAGCTCATTCACAAGGTCAAGGCTGTTAATTTCCAGAAATGGTTTGTGCCATTTGCCACTGAATTGTTTGACTTAACTCGAACCTCGTCTCTTGATGTTACCAGTGGATCTTCCCATTTGGGATCTCGGCTTGGAATGATTTATGGTGGGGATATTTAGGAGTAGAACGGCTGATAGGATCTTGCGTAGCTTTGGGAGTCTGAGGGTGCTTTGTAGTCAGGTGAAGGGCTACTCAAAGTGTGGCCAGTCCTATAATATTGGAAACACAGTAGCTCGTGAGCACACAGGAAACATATATGCAACTTGGCGTATAACCAGGTCATTTGTTGTTTGAGGGACAGATATTTCCCTGAACACCAGGGAGGAATCCCATGGTCATTTCACAAAAATGCCAAGGATATTTTGCATCTGTTGAAGATCAGGCAAAGCTTTGGTTTATTGGTATTTTTGATGATACAGCCCCAAAAAAAAAAGTGTTTCAAATTTTTAAGCCCTATCGTCAATTTCTCTTAATTCTGGACTATTGGTTTTATGCCATGTGATTCACAAGCTGATCATTTTTACATTTCCAACATTTCCCCTGTGTTCCTGAACCCTGATTCCATGTGCACAGACCTCTTTCAGGCACGCACTGTACCCTGATAGTGCTCATGCAGTCTTTGAAATGAGTCACAACCGATGCTGTGGGCTGGGCAAATTTCTACATAGAGCTGATTTCCTCAGGCAAAAACCCAATGGCTTGCAATGAAGATTCATCAGATTGATTTCTGGAATGGTGGGTTTGTCATATGTGGGGGTGATTGAATAGACTAGGCCTTTTTCCTCTGGAGTTTGAAATGTGAAATCACATTGAAGTAGACAGAATTCTGGAGATATCAAAGACTGAAGATGCTGGAATCTGGAACATAAAACTGCTGGAGAAACTCAGCAGGTCAAGCAGCATCTGTGGAGGAAGAAATTTTCAACGTTTCAGTTTGAGACACTGCATCAGGATTTGGTGGTCCTGATATAAGGTATCAATCTGAAATATGGATGCTATTTGACATGCAAAATTCCTCCAGCAGTTTTTAGGAACAGAATTATAGTGCTCAGCAAGCTTGATGTAGGGAGAATATTTGACTTGGTTAAATAGTCTAGAACCATGGATCATAGTCTCAGATTAAGAAATGTACAATTTAGGACTGATAAGAAAAAATTCTTCAATTGGCAAATATTCAGAACTCTCAGCCGTAGAGCATAATGGAGGTTAAGTCACTGATTTCATTCAAAACTGATCATTAGTTTCTGGATATCAGAAAAATTGAGGGATATAGATAAACCACAGGAAAACTGAGGTGTGGGAGGTCCACCATCACCTTGATGATTGACAGAGTAGGTTCAAAGGACCAGTTAGGACTACTTCAGATAGTTTTCTTGTCATCTCACAGTAAACATGTAGTGCTATATAATGTTCATTTTGACCATTTAAATCACTCCCTAGTCCATAGGACATCTTTGTAACATGGAAAATGCTTTCTTCCCACTTTTTCTACAAATTCTGTCAACTTTTCTACACAATAGTTTTTTAAAAATAATGATTAGATGCTAGCATTAAGTTTTCTGCACATGATGTCTTTGGTTTTAGTGTTGTAGTGACAAAAATGTTATTTCTCTTGGGAGCTGAATGATTTGCATCATCAGACCTGAATCTAGAAGTCCACCTGTGTCCACTCCAACGGTTTGAGCGGAAAATTCTATGCCAACTTTCTGGGCAATACTGGAGGAGTGCAGTACTGTTGACAGTGATGAATTTTGGATAAAATGTTAAATTGAATGCCTGATTTAGGGAAAATTCTGCTTTTAGAAGAGCAGGGTAATTACCTCTGGTGTCCTGGGCAACATTTCCCTCCCTCAGTCATACTTCCTAGAAAAGGGTGACCTAGGTCTTTTGTGAATTTGCTGTACCTGAACTAGCTGCTGCATTTCCTGCATTACAGCGTAATTTTGAGTACATCAGGACATCCTATAAGGAAAACGACATGCAAATCTTTTAGTGAGGAGTTTAGTGTTGGTGTGTGGCCAAGTGGTTAAGGCATTTGTCTAGTGATCTGAAGGTCGCTAGTTCGAGTCTTGGCTGAGGCAGCTTGTGTGTCCTTGAGCAAAGCACTTAATCACATATTGCTCTGCGACGACACCGGTGCCAAGCTGTATGCCCTTCCCTTGGACAGCATGGAGAGGGGAGACTTGCAGCATGGGCAACTGCTGGTCTTCCATACAACCTTGCCCAGGCCTGCGCCCTGGAAACTTTCCAAGGCGCAAATCCATGGTCTCATGAGACTAACGGATGCCTATAATATTGTAAAGTGCCTGAAATAAGATCATATTGTATTATAGACAAGAATACTCTTTAAGAACAGCTGTCAGTAATACCAGACTTCTCTTTTGTACTCAGAAATAGATGCACTTCTTCATCTTGCCTTCCACTTTGCCTATTTGTCTTTTCCTCTGAAACTGATAAAAGTGTCACATTTCATGTGCTAAACAGTTACACAAAAAAAAGTCTTGGTGATCCAAATGCTCTTGGAATGTTACTGATACTGCTATTTGTTGCAGCTTGTGGTTCAAAGCAATTTTACATCGGGGGAAGGAAACGATAAGAATACCAAATCCGTCAACAGTGACATTTGTTTATTCAAAGAGGTCACATGAATGCACATGTTTATCCTTGGGATGTCGCTAACTTGACACAATAATGGCTCGCTGTCAGTTTTGTAAGCTTTTGTTGATTGCTTTATATTTGTAAATTGGTAATCTATGGACTGAAGGAACAAATTGAATTGGGGTATTTCCACACAATGGTTAACACTGCATTGAAATGATGAACATCACCTCTATCAAAGTGAGGAGAAGTATTGCTGACACATTTCTGCTCCAATTAATCTTTTAGGTGCTCAGTGGCGGGGAGAATTGCCTTATGCTGTAGTGTAAGTCAATTGCCCAGGTTATGGTTATTGCCCATATCCAACCATTTTTAAAAAAATAACAGCAAGCTTGTGATTTCTGCATTTGTGGCCAAAAGCATTTTTGGATTCATTTATTAATACTGACTTGTATTAATTTTTTGTTTCTTGTAGCAATAGAGAGCAAAGATACAATTTAATAAGATAAATGAGTGGAAAAGAAATGAAATGAGCTTGGGTTCATGGATCATGCAAAAATCCACTGACAGAGGAAAGAGCTGTTTCTGAATTGTTGAGTTATGAGTCTTTTGGCTCCTGATGGCAGTAATGAGAAGAGGGCATATCCCAATGGTGAGGGTCCTTAGTTGATGCCCTGTGGCACCACCTCTTGATGTCCTCGAAGGCAGGGATGGTTGTGTGCATGATGGAGCTGAGTCTTCAACCTTCTGCAGTCTCTTGTGATCATATGCATCTGAGTCTTCATACCAGGTTGTGATGCAACCAGTTGGAATGCTCACCACCGCACTTCGATAGAAATTTGCGAGGATCTTTCGTGATTCATGGAACCTCCCCACTCCTCATGAAGCAGAGACACTGGTGTGCTGCCTTTGAGATTGCTTCAGTGTTGGGCCCGGCATCAACTCTCACGTGTTGATGCCTGGCACTCTGAAACTGCTCACTTTTTCCCACTGCTGACCTCTCAGTGAGAACTGGTATGTGTATTTGACCAGCTCCAACTCCTGGCTATATTTGTTAGATTACTGTGGTCTTGATGTCCCTCTCGAGTTCAGCCTGAGAATACTGAGTTGTGGAGCCTCCCCAGCACCATGGAACAATGGGTTAAACTCTTTCAATTTAACAGAACAGATTTGAGTGTTGGCAATTTCCAGTTTGGTCTCAAGTATTATGATATTAACATATTTGCCAGTCAGTCAGGCAGGGGATTGTGACAGTTGTCTGAAAAAGATTGGAGTCCAGTGGTAGAAATGAGAGTAATTGCAGATGATGGAAATCTGAAGAAAGCCCAGAATATGCTAGAAATACAGCAGAATTGAGAGGATCTCCAGAGGGAGAAACTATTAACAGACCGTTAGAAGTGGGAAAAGGATTTTTTTAAAACTGTTGTGGAGAGGCAGCAGGAGGGATGGACAGGACAAAAGGAATAAGGCAAGGTGAGCAATTAGAGGGTGATTCTGCTTTGCCTTTTCTGTACTGATAATGACAGGGCTTGAGAACCTGTTGGGAATGTCATTCTGTACTCCAGGAAGTACTGAATTGGCTGAGCTGCCATTTTTTTAGGTCCAAGTAAAATATCCCATAATTTAAAGAACCCTGGTATCCTGGTTCATGTTTACCTCTCAACCAATATTATTAAATACAATGGAATGGGGTTTAATAATGATTTGAGGAATAAATATAATGGCTGAAGCGGTGGGAGCTTTTTAAAAAATATATAAAAATGATTGCTAAGTTTACATTACAGACATCCCACCCTGCAAAAACTCATTTCAGGGAGGTAACACCATCAATTTGCGGGAGACTCTCGGAACTTCCGGGAGAAGTGGGATGTCTGACATTATAATAGTCACAATACTCAAAGTACATTATTAGTTATGAAGTGTTTTGAGACAAGTGTTTTCATCATGAAACTTGTTCTTGAAATTAGTGTTTTAAATACTTTGCCTGGCTCGCAGTAATGGAGGACCAAACTACTGAAGCTGCATTAATCTTTGACCAAACCTTCAGAGCAGTGCAAACTTTGGAATCCAGCCACCTATAACTTTCTCTGCAGGACTGTTAACTGATACACTAGTTAGAATTGTGCATACAGGGGCAACCTGTCCTGCATTTATTGAATAGGGAGCAAATTCCACTGCAAGAGAATGAAGAAAATAACTGGTTGTTTAAAGAAGTCAGGTGAACTGTTTGTGTCCCTGCATTTCAAAACGTTGAGTCAGCTTGGTTAAAGAAGTGTACTCTACCACTGTAGGGTTTTGTTGGCTAATTTATTTTTGATGTTAACAATAGGCTGTTTGCAAAGACCATTTGAATACTCCAATGTGGTGTCAACTCCTCACTGAGAACAAGGAGGCAACATTTCCAACTGTAATTATGTTGTGCTGTAGACCCAGGAATGGCCCACATGTCAAATAGGACCTTTTTTTTTGAAGTGCTGGATTGTTAATGCCTTTTAGGCCTTCCCTTTGATGTGAAGTTGGACATCTTGTATTACTGGATAGTCGTGGGCATGGAACGTATAAGAATTTTTTTGTGTGTTTTGTCATTGGGTGGGTCTGCAGCCCGATCTTTCTGCTGCAAAGACACTGTGTTCAAGTCAGTGACACTGGGCAGCAAAATCCTGCCCTGGATGGTTATAACGGACATGTTCAGAATCAGGTTTACTATCACTAGCCCGTGTTGTGAAATTTGTTAATTTAGCAGCAGCACAATGATAATATAGAAAGAAAAAACTAAATAAGTAAATCAATTACATTAAGTATACATGTATATTAAATAGTTAGATTAAAAGTAATGCAAAACAGAAGTAATATTAAAAAAAGTGAGGTAGTGTCCATGGGGTCAATCGGAATCAGATGGCAGAGGGGAGGAAGCTGTTCCTGGACTTCTGAATGTGTGCCTTTGCGCTCCTGTACCTCCTTCCTGACAAAAACAATGAGAACAGGGCATGTCCTGGGTGGTGGGGTCCTTAATAATGGGCATTGCCTTCTGAGGCACCGCTCCTTGAAGAGCTCTTAGATACTACAGAGGCTAGTACCAAGATGGAGCTGTTTTACAACTTTCTGTAGCTTCTTTCAGACCTGTGCAATAGGTCCCTGTCCCCCCCCCCCCCATACCAGACAGTGATCTAGTCTGTCAGAATGCTCTATATGGTACATCTATAGAAATTTTCAAGTGTTTTATGTGACCAACCAATTCTCCTCAAACTCCGAATGTTATATAGCTGCATCGATATGCTGGGACCAGGTTAGATCCCCAGCGATCTTGATACCCAGGAAATTGAAATGATTTACTCTCGCTATTCTGATCCCTCTGGGGATTGGTTTGTGTTTCCTCGTCCTATGCTTTCTGAAGTCCATAATCAGCTCTTCGGTCTTACTGACATTGAGTGCAAGGTTGTTGCTGTGAACTTTTCAGAATGTTTTCCTCAAATATTCTGTCTTATCTCTCTCTGCTAATCCCTTAACCCAAATACCACATCTCATCAAAAGGTGCATCAGCTGTGACCACAATTCGATGTGATTGTATCTTCTATGGTTACACAGCAACTAATCTTTTACTTCATCCCTTCCACAATCTAGGGAGCTGGGGAGTCTTTCCAGGTGAAGCAGCGATTTACTAGAATTTCTTTTGTTACACTGGAAAACCTAGTGTGATTTCCGAAGTCGCCGGAGAAAATGAACCCAGATTGCTTGGCTGCTTTGCAAGGCTCCTCCATTCAGTCTGCAAGGGCAATATTGCCTGACCTTCACCAGTTCATTTCTCATGTCTGCAGTGGTTTCAGCCTGTGTAGGAGGTTTCACTTCCTTAATGAAGACTAGATCTATTGTAAAAGGGATGAAGGAGCGAATTCATCTTTGGCCGTGAGAGCTTGTGTACACCCAGGAGACTAATCTCTTAGATTACTGATATTGTATTTTTACTTTATTAAAGCTGTGACATGTGAAACTAACATACAAATTTTTAAATGTGTCAAGAATGTGGTAAACTGCTTGATTAACACTGATAGCTCGAGTGTCATGTGAAAAGTTACGCAACACAGTAAACTTTTAATTGAAGGAGAGGACTCCTTTTAGACTGTGTTTGCCAGCAGTATTGAGGACCATATCAGAGAAGTTGCAATTAAGTTTGTTGTAGGAGCTTTGTGACAATAGAAGGGATATAAGAGCAATATTTTGTTTTCTTTTGACAGTTTGCTTCCTGGATTGGTTGAGTTAACTTCCTCCACCCCCCCCCCCCACCTTCTTACTTTGACTCATCTTTTTATTCTCCAGTCCTGATGAAGGGTCTCGTCCCAAAACATCAACTGTTTACTCTTTTCCATAGATGCTGCCTGGCCTGCTGAGTTCCTCCAACATTTTGTGTGTGTTGCTTTGACTTCCAGCATCGGCAGATTTTCTCTTGTTTGTAACTTCCCTGTAAATTGTAGATTTTGGCTGTGTGACATTAGGGTTGTTTAAAACCCTTACAAAAGCTGTTGCCAGGAGTCTATTACAGCAGAAGGGATGCGAGAACCGTGTTAACATGGTGCAGGCTGTTAATTTGTTAATTGTTCAATAAAACAAAATTTTCAAACATGATCAGAAGCAGGTGTACTGGGCTGAGGTATTCTAAATGGTAAGATGAAGCTGGCATTTTCAAACTATCATGAGATAATCAAGAAGGAAGAAAAATAAGTTAGTTTCTTTTTGGATGATCTGCATAACAGCTATGACAAGTAAATATTTGAACAAATTGTAATAAATGGAAACATGTTAGGTCTGTAAGGAAGTACTGCAGTTTCATTGTCAATGAAATTCCCAATTCTAGGCCGGATACCTGATCACAGGTTTCAGTCCATTTGCATGTTTTAGATAATTCTGTGCTCTGAGGGGCAGCATTCAGTCAATTATCTGCAAGCGTTTGTGTTCAGCATTCCACAGAACAGTAAGAATTACTTCCAGGTTTTACACACTTCAGGCCTGGCCTGTATGAATGGTAAGAGTAAAAACAGTTCTGTGTTAGATTGTCTTAATTTTTGCAGCACATTGGTTTTATTTAGTTTTACTTGTATCCATTAGGGAAAACTGATCTTGCTGTTTGGTTTATTGACCAAATGTTTTTAGTGTTTGGAATTCTTCAGCCACATTCCTGGTAGTCTGCACTGTTGACAGTACACGAGCTACAGATTTTTCCTCCACTTCACATCCTCCCACCTCCCTCTTTCATATCCTCCAAGCAAGCTTTGGGGAGGTCTGTCTGTATTGGAAGATGCTGTTTAGAAAGCCACCCATGGCCTCACTAAGCCACTGGGGACAAACTTGCCTTTCTGGTCTTTTACCCTCTTTCCATTCTGCCTTAAATGAGTATCACACATAGAGAGATTACACTGGACAACAAATTTTTTTTGAAAGCGTTGCTTCCTCAGCAATTTTTTGTTTATGATAGACTGGTGTGAAGCTCAACACAAATATAATTTCAGGCTACTTGTATCACTTAGGAATTTGGAGAAACAAGAAATGAACTTTTATTGAGTTTAATTGCATAACGGTGCTGATGCTTTGCAATAGTTCAACTAAGCTAAAAATGTTTTGATGATTTTAATTTATACTCGGTGCCTGAGGCCTCTCGCTTAAGTGTCCATCAATAATCAGCCAGCATTGATGGATTCCGGTTGCCCTGATACAGTTTCTCCATGGCTGCAACATCCTGGTGAAACCTTTCACCACAAAACCTTTCACTACAGCCCCAAGATTTGCAAGGAAGAAATCTAAGTGGGAATGCAGAAAAATGAATCCTTAATGACATGTTGCACTTCATGGTCTTGAATGCTTGAAGCATGTTGTGAACCAGCTGCATGTAGTTTGGTGCTCTGTAGTTGCCAAGAAGATGTTCAACATCATCCTTGAATGCCTTCCATGTGATTTTCTCTGGTCCCACTTGAAGTTCTTTGAATTGTCTGTCATTGACCTGTTTAATTTGTGGACCAACAAAAATGCCTTCCTTAACCTTGGCATCAGATATTCTAGTTTGAATTATGAATTGAAATAATAAATATTGGTGATTTTTTAAAAAAATGGGGCAATAGGGCAATTTCATTGTGCTTTTCATGATCAGCAGCCCAAAATCCATGAGATACAAAAGTATTCAGAAAGAAAAATCTTTGTTGCCCAATATTATTCATAATGATAGCAACCCTTTGGATTGGAATAAAGAACAGAAAATACTGAATCTTGGAACAAGCTTTTTAATTTTCATTTTCCTGTCTTCGTGGTGAAGGCACTTAAGAGTTTGAAAATATGCCACACTGGTTGTCACGAGGACAGGAATGTTCTGAGATATAGATGTTTTAAAAGGGACAGGGTGGATGGAAAAAATAGTGGGTGGAGAGGCATTGCTAATCAGGGATAGTCTCACAGCTGCAGAAAGGGAGGATGTCATGGAGGGATTGTCTACAGAGTCAGTTTGGGGGAAGTCAGAAAAAGGAAGGGAGCAATAATTCTTTTGGGAGTACTCTATAGACCCCCCTCCCAAGCAACAGACACCGATGAGCAAAACAGGAGACAGATTTTGGAAAAGTGTAGAAGTAACAGGGTTGTTGTCATGGGTGACTCAGTGTAAGAGGTTTAAATATAGTGGATTTTTTTAGGTGTGTCCGAGAAAGATTTCTGATACTGTACACAGGCTGACTGAGGAAAGGCCACACTGGATCTGGTACTTAGCCATATACCTGGGTCAGGTGACAGATCTCTCAGTGGATGAACATTCTGGAGATGGTGACCACAACTCCATGACCTTTGCAATTAGCCTCGAACAGGTTTAGGAGCAGACAGTATAGGAAAGTATTTAATTGGGGAAAGTTGAATTATGCCATTAGGTAAGAACTTGGGAGCATAAATTGGGAAGACAATTGAAATGTGGAAGTTGCTTAGGGAGCTCCTGTATAGGGTTCTGGATAGGTTTGATTCAGTGAAATCAGAAAAGGATGGGAGGGTGAATGAATCATGGTTGACAAGAGTGGAACATCTAGTTGAGAGGAAGAAAGAAGCATTCTTAAGGTTTAGGAAGCAAGAATCAGACAGGGCTCAAGAGAGTTACAAGATAGCCAGGAAGGATTTTAAGAGTGGACTTGGAGTTAGAAAAGCACACAAGAAGACATTAAGTAAAATTAAGGAAAACCACAGTGTTCTACATGACTGAGATGAACTGGAGGATGACTAGAGTGAGGGTAGGACCAATTGGGGATAGAAGAGGATATGTCCATGGATTCAGAGGAGATAAGAGAGGTCCTTGATGAATATTATTGTATTCACCAGTGAGAGGAACCTCGTTGAATGTGAGGACAGTGTAAAACAGTTTTATATGCAGGAACACTTCAACATTAAGAAAGAGGATGTGCTGGAACCCATTAGATTTAAGGCCCCGTGGCTACTTGGGTTATATCCCAGATTACTGTGGGAAGTGAGAGAAGAGATGCTGCACATTGTGCAATGATCCTTCTGTCCTCACTGGCCACAGGAGCAGTATAGAAAGATTGGAGGGTGGCAAATGTTATACCTTTGTTCAAGAAAAGTAATAGGGATAACCCTGGGAATTGTGGATAAGTAAATCTTGTGTCAATGGTATGTAAACTATTGGACAAGGTTCTTTGAGACAGGGTTTATGAGTATTTGGAGAAGAATAGTCTGATTAGAGATAGTCAGCCTACCTTTGTGAGAAACAGGTTGTGCCTCAAGTCTGATTGAATCCTTTGAGGAAGTGACAAAACAAATTGATGAAGTTAGAGCAGTGGATGTGGTGTATATGGATTTTTTTTAAGTGTTTGACAAAGTTCCTTATGGTAGGCTCACCCAGTCAAAGTAACACATACAAAATCCTGGCAAAACTCAGCAGCTCAGGCAGCATCTGTAGAAAGAAGTAAACAGTCAATGTTTTGGGCTGAGTTCCTTCATCAGGACCTGAAAGGAAGAGGGAGAAGTGTGGATTCATAACTGGCTTGCCCACAGAAGTGAGAGGGTGGTAGTAGATGGCAAGTACTCTGCCTGGAGGTCAGTGAATATTGGTGTTTTGCAGAGATCTGTTCTGAGATCTGTTCTGAGACCCTGTTCCTTGTGATTTTTATAAATGACTTGGGTGATGAAGTGTAAAGGTGGTTATCAAATTTGCAGATGACAACAGTTGGTGGTGTTGTGGACAGTGTAGACGTCTGTCATAAGTAACAGCAGGGTATTGATAGGACGCAAAGCTGGACTGAGAGTTCAATCTGGAGAAGTGTGATACACCTTGGAAAGTCAAACATGAAGGCAGTATATAGGCTTAATGCAGGATTCTTAGCAGTGTGGAGGAACAGAAGTATGGGGTCACATTTGTAGATTCTTCAAAGTCTTTGCCAAGTTGATATGCTGTGTTGGCGTTCTTCAGCTGGGA
Organism: Mobula birostris; assembly: GCF_030028105.1. Lineage (NCBI taxonomy): Eukaryota > Metazoa > Chordata > Chondrichthyes > Myliobatiformes > Myliobatidae > Mobula > Mobula birostris. The sequence continues at coordinate 62,911,327 of NC_092374.1, read as the reverse complement.
TTAATCCCAAGAGCCAAGAGATAATGTTACATCTCTATAAAACACTGGTTTGACCACACACTTGGGGTACTGTGTAGTTTTCTGGTTGCCTCATTGTAGGAAAAATGTGGAAGCTTTAGGGAGCAGAGGAGATTTCCCCAGATGCTTCCTGGATTAGAGAGCATATCTTAAGAGGAAAGGATGAGCAAGCTAGTGTTTCTTTGGAGTGAAGGAGAGTGAGAGGTGACTAGATGGAGGTATATTACATGATGAGAGGCATAGATGGAGTGTGCAGCCAGAGATTTTTTTTTTCCCAGGGTGGAATGGCTAACATGAGGGGCATCATTTTAAGATGACTGGGGAGGGGATGTCAGAGGAAGGCTTGTTAAACAGAATCGTGAGTGTGTGGAATTCAGTGTCGGAGATGGTGGTAGAGGTAGATACATTGGGGACATTTAAGAGCATCTTGAGCACATGCATGAAAGAGAACTGGAAGGTTATATGGGAGGGAGGAGTTTGATCTTGGAGTAGGTTAAAAGGTAGGCATGATACCATGGGCTGAAGGGCCTGTGGTGTACTGTTCTAATTTCTATGTCAGCTGTCAGAGCAATCCCATCAGTTTCTATCACCCTCCCACCTCCACTTGTTCCCTTGTAATTTTACTTTCTCTCTCACAGCAATCAATTACATCCTGGTTGTTCTGCTAGCTCCTGTTTACTGAGGGGGACAAGCTCATAATTGTGCAGACTGTACCCAAGGTCAGGTTCAAATCAACGGAGATATGAAGCATCAGCACTTTGTGTCACTGTGACTGCCCCATCTGTAGGGAGAAGAACAACAAAGGAGCAGGTTAAATGCAGACTACAACTGTTAATTAACTTGCCCAGCATCTCAGGCAGTGTGTGTGGAGGAGGAAAACTGGAGTTGATATTATAGGTGAATAGTCTTACAGCAGCTCTTGCCAGATCGGGTGCAAATTGGTATTTGTTGAATTTAATGTCAAACCTCAATGACTTTAATGAGCCTAAGTGCTAAGAGAGCAAGGTGCTCTTCCTCAAGTTTGGGTTGGGCTTTGGAACAGTGCAGGAAGCCACAGTAGAATAGCGAGTTAAAGTGGCAGGCAGCTCTAAACCTGGGCTCCCCTTGCAAGCTAAATGGAGGCATTTTGCAAAGTGGTCACTCAATCTGCATTTGCTTTAAATATAGAGTTGACCGTGTGATGAACACATTGTAACCCACTAGACTGGAAGAAGTTCAAATAAATATCTGTTCTACGGACTGGGTCATTGGTTGAGAGGGAAGGATGAGGTCAAAGAGCTGATACTGTGCCACCAGAGGAGGTGCAGTCACCTCACACTGACCAATCAGTTAATGCATCTTTTGATGGGATGTTATACTTGGGTTTATGATTCAAAGTTCAAATTAAATTTAGTATCAAACTGCATATACGTGTGTTACCATAAACTACATTGGGATTAATTTTCTTGCAAGTATTTAAAGGAAAAAGAAATGCAATAAAACTTGTGGAAAAACTACATAAACAGACAAAGACTGAGAACCAATATTAAGACAAACTGTACAAATAATTGAGAGTATGAGTTGTAAAGAGTCCATGGGTCATAGAATCAGTTCGGAGTAGTGGTGATTGAAGTTCTTTATGCCAATTCAGGAGCATGATGGCTAGTAACTGTTCCGAAACCTAGTGGTGTGGGACTTGAGGCTTCTGTACTTCCTGCCCGATCGTAGTGGTGAGAAGAGAGCATGGCCTGGATAGCGGGGTCCTTTGGATGCCTCATTCTTCTGGCTATGCTCCATGTAAATATACCCAATTCAGCAGCTGGTTTTGAGTGCAACATGAATATCCTTAGAATGCATTGCTTGCTATGAATCTCAAAGGACGTTGCACACCTTGGGTCATCAGCGATGGCTTTGATTCCACGTTTGTTCTATTCCACTGTAACCTTTTGGTTGAAATTTAATGTTTCCTAAGACTTGTCCTGCAACATTACAGCTTTATTTGAGTTTTGGTGCATTGCACTAAGAAAGTTATGAACTCAAGTTTCACTCCAGAACCATGAGCTCAGAACTGAGGCTCACTGCAGGACTGATGCTGAATTCCTGTCCCATCAAATGGATGCATGGCATCCCTCGACATTCCTTTTAAAATCAAGCTACAGTGTCCAGTCCCTCAATAAAATCACAAGTACAGGTTATCTGATCACTTTGATGTTATTTGTGCAGTTTGGTTTCTTGTTTAAGACTGTGGATAATGCAACATTTTTAAAAAAAGATTTAGAAATGTTGTGAAAGATACTATATCAATGCAAGCTCATAGTTCCAGTCCTGAAGAAGGGTCTCAGCCCGAAATGTCGACTGTTCATTTGTTTCCATAGGTGCTGCCCGACCTAGGTTCCACCCATACTTCGTATGTGTTGCTCCTAAATTCAGGGTCGCGCTACTTTGTTTTTCCTGCAAGTAGAGAGAGATGATTTAAAAATAAATTATTAGTGAACTATGTATGATTTTGGTGTTTTTAGTGGTTGATCTTTTACAATGTGTATGACGGGAATCCTGATGTATGGTGAGTCTTCACTATTAGTCAGTTAATTAAATTAATTTAACTTTGGATGTTATCCTTATAGCAGTGAATCATTTTGTTCTCGCATCACTTTAGTAATCTGAACAGTTACATTATTTAAGAGTAATTAGCGGTCTGTGGGAAAGCTGATGATTGGGAAAACAAATTGTTGGCTTTGGTCTCTCAGCTAGCTTGCCTGAGACTAAAGTTTCTCCCTCAAAACTTCTTTTTAAAGAAACTTTTTAAAACCAGCCTGGCTTGTTATTTCCTTTTGTAGATCTGTATTAAGAAAGATTTCATTGGTAGTGCTCTTCACTTGGACATTTTACAGTGTTTAAGCTGCTGTAACAATGAGACGTTCTGTATACAGTTATTCATAGCACTTCCTGCTGTAGATGCAGAGTTGATGTTTCTCAAAGGGGCTGGACACTTGGTGTCAAAATTATGGTCAGCCATTCAGGACATGGGTGATGGGCAAATGTTTACCTACAGGATGCTGAATCTTCAGGGGTCCCCACTCTAGTTGTGTAGGCCGAGACACTGAGTATGTTCAAGGGATCAATGGAATTTTCAATATTAAAGGAATAGGGTTAGTACAGGGGAAATATTACTGAGTTATTGTGTTAAATAGTGAAATAAAATAGTTGCTGGGGCTGAATAATCTGTTGCTTCTCTATTAAGTTCTGTATGTGAATAGCAGAAGGTCTTGGGGTTTGGAGCAGAAAGGATCCCTGGTAATGTTTCAATGAAGAACAAGTGAACGGATGTTAGAAAAAATGCTAGACTATGTAGCAGGGAAGGTTAAGAGTAGGTTAAAAGGTCAGCACAATATCATGGGCTGAGGGGCCTGTTGTTTTCTATGTTCTAATGAACTGTAGATAATGGGGAACTTGTGTGGCGCAAGAGTAAAAAATAGGGGATTACTTCACTGAAAGATGAAGTAAGCTGTATGGCCTACTTTTCCTGTACTGTGTAATACTTATCAGTGGGTTTTTAAACAGGAAGAGAGTCTGACCAAGGATTTCCCTGGCACTGAATGTGGATAACTAAATGTCCTTGCAGTTGGAGTAGCAATGTTTCAATGAAGAACAAAAGCCATCTCCCTGTTGCTCTGACCCATACTTAAATATCAGCTGCATTATCCAGAATTAACCTAATTAGCCATTTTCATTAATTGCAACTGACTATCAACAGCAGTGCATGAGATGTAAAGAACTTTAGGATATCGTAGAATTGTGAAAGATGCTAAAGAAATGGTTGTCATGTTATTAAGCAGTGGATGGCAGACTCAAAGGCCTCCATCAGTGGCCTTCACTATTCTCAATAAATTTCAGCTTGCCCAAGTTTGTGTGTGAGTAATCATGCTCTATTTTATGCAGATCTGTTTGGCTTTTGAGTGGTTTGTGCTGGAAAGTGGTTCAGGTGGCCATTGACTAAAGTTATTGGGATTGTCTGTGATGCCCTGTCCAGTTGATGAGCTCAGATTCTTGTGCTCTAGGTTTACACATGTACACTGCCCATCCAGATGGGAATTCAATAGAAAGCCATTCAGTTCTTTGTGTCTGCTGGGCTATTATTGGCTTTTCTCCATCTAATGGTCCTGAGTTCTCAACCTTTAATATTTGCAAAGTAATTGATCGGTATTAGTTTTGATGTTTCCAATTGTCGCTTATAGCGTACCCCCATTCCTGAATGGGGGAAGTAGAGAGCGTACAGGAAATTTGCCTGACTCTGGGTTGGCTTGAGATTTTGGGCATTGGCAGTTTGTGCTGCCATTGTTCCTTTCCTGTCACACTTCTGAATGGAAGGGAACACAGTGGTGCATTGACAGAGAAGATGTTCATGTGCCTGGCCTTTCCGTTGATCTGGTAGTTGTCAGAGCCAGCTGCTTGATGAATTTCTGTGCATTATGGAATAAACATGAATACTGAGTCCAAATAATAATCAACAGGGCAGGAAACCTGCAATACCCAAGCAAGTATCACAGTGCAGCAAGTTCTGAAGGTGACTACTGACAAAACTTATCTCTGATATTTTTCCCCAAGTAGCAAAATAGAACTAATTGTGGTCTAACCAAAGTATTTTAGTTGGAAGTAATATTTTCTGATGGAGAGAGAAAATTGTGCAGTAACATTTGTAATAGTGACTTTCATAACACAAGGCATGCAAAATGCTGCTGAAGAAAACACTAGCCTTTTCAACACGGCCATCTTCCACAAAATCAGTGTGACAATGAGCAGCTGATGTGTTTTGGTGAGGTCCAAAGAGAGAAATAGCTTTCAATTCATGATGCTGCACTATTAAATAGTAGCATTGGGATGGCAAGCAAGCTTAGTACAGGAGAGAAGGGCAAAGATATATGACATATATGGGTATTGGTATCTCTGTATCAGCCCCCTCCAAAAGAGAAAAAAGGCCAGTATTAATGTTTTGCTGGTTGCAATTACAAAAACCCGAAGTGCCTTACCAAAACTGAAGTCTCTTTTGAGGTTTTCTCACCCATGAAAATTGCCCCTCACAGTATCACCTGCACTGCTGATGCCAAAATGAGATTAGTGACTTAGTTTTGAAATTCGACATGCTGCAATACCTTGGCTTTACATGGTACCCTGAAAATATCAGTCCCCAGGTTCAGGGCTGGACAGCAGAGTGAGGGAAGCAATAAGAAATGTGCTGTGCCAATGTAGAGTCGGGCCAGTGCAGAACAGAGGCTGGAAGAAATGCGGAGTAAGGGAAAAGCCTATAAGGAAAACAAAGACAACTTAGACAGGATTGACAAATTCATCTGACTCTACAGATCCATCTAGCTCATCCACAGTTGAAGCGTTTGTCGATGTCTTTGTTACCTCCAGTTTTGACTTTTCTAATCCTCTTCTGGTTGTTCTCCCTTGAGATATCATCCATCACCTTCAGCTTACCTACCACCAAGTCCTGCCTACGCACTATCGCTCTGTTTACTAGTACACTGGCTTCTGATTACTCAATACATCTGTCTTGAAATTTTTGCTAAGGTGCCTTTATGGTCTTGCCATTTGAATGGTGAGTGGCAGGGGTAGAGTGAAGATCTGTAAGAGAGGTGTGGGTGGTAACTGGTTTATGATGGGTGGGGGCTTCAAAGAAGGGCTACACTATGGGGTAATTATGGACCTACTTGTAGACGGCTCCAAGTGCCAGAGCTGACGGTTTCAAAACTGTTTGGAGAGGTACACTGTTACATTCAATGAGATACGACTAAATATACACATGAATTCTGTGGGTGTCAATTCTGTGTTGCTTACCATTGTACATAAAGCCACCTTTTGTCATAAGAATATCATAAACCTGCATGGCCCAGCGGCATTTGTGGGCCAGTCAGGAAAATGATCAGCTCCTTTGAATCCTGTCTTTAGAAATGATCATGAATCCAAGCTATATAATTACACGGCAGGCTCTGTAATGGCGAACTTGGCTTGTATCTATCCACAGTCAAAATACAGCAGTTAGTCAGAGCTTGTGTGCAATTTTGATTTTTCTACTATACACCAGTAGTTGCAATCCCACTAGTGCCTTGAGATGTAGGGTCTTGAATCATACTGAAGAAATGCACATTCTACTGACTTGATGCCATTCTTTACCAGCAGAGCTATGCCAGCCCCTCTGCCTACCTTCTCATCTCTGTGATACAATGTGTAACCTTGGACATTCAGCTCCCAACTACAGCCATCCTTCAGCCACAATTCAGTGATGGCCACAACATCATACCTGACAATCTGTAATAGTGCAACAAGATCATCACCTTATTTTTTATATGCTCATGCGTGTGGCCAAGTGGTTAGGGCATTGGACTAGCGATCTGAAGGTCGTGGGTTCGAGGCTCGGCCGAGGCAGCATGTGTGTCCTTGAGCAAGGTACTTAACCACACAATGCTCCAGTCTACCCAGCTGAGAATGGGTACTGGCAACTGCTCAGGATTAATCTCGCGATAGACTGGCGTCCTATCTGGAGTGGGGTGGCGGGGTGGTCTCATACTATCAGTCGCTTCATGCCACGGAAACGGGCATAAGCACCGGCCTGATGGGCCACAAGGCTTGTGACAGACTTCAATCTAAAAAATTAAAATTGAGATATAACACCTTGAGTGCTATATTTGCTACCCTTTTCAATTGGTGCATTAGGGATGCAGAATACTCACCCTGCTGTCTGCAATTTTGTCCTATCATCTGCCTGTCCATTCTGGCAGCCCAACTGCATGCTATCTTTGCTTTCTTTCCATCGACCTATCCTGAGTCCCTTCATTCTCGTTCCCAACCCCCTGCCAAATTAGCTTTAACAGTGTTGGAGAATTGGAAGAAATTAGAAATGAGGATTGAGGACAAGTTAAGTTGTGGCTGAGCTGTGGACCAGTAGCGGTCAGGGAGCAGTGGGTGAAGAGTATGAAACTTCAGCACGAAGTACTGCATTTTTACATGCTAATTCTCATTTGTATTGCAAACTGGAACCTGGGATCTCATGAATACAATAAATTTAGAGGCATTTTTGCATGATACTCTGTGAAGCAAGCAGTAATGTGTTAAGTTGAAATTTATGGAACCCTGAACACCTTGTGGATAATATCATTGGTGCATACACATGGCCTAAGTTTTTGAACATCTTCATTGTCAGGCAGCATCCTGATGCAGCATGAAGTTACACGATGCATAGGGTTCAGGCACTTGTCCAACTAAACCCTGACTCCCATCTTGCATCATCTAGGGTAACTATGTTAGATCTGTGTATTGAATTGGAAGGGAAGTAAAGAATTGTCACATGTATCCTTTGCAAAATGCAATGTAATTATCTTTAAAACTGTAGTGCACGTGTTCCAGTAAAGGATGTAGCCACTTCTCCTTTGAATGGTAATGTGAAAACAAATGATTATTTTTTCCTTTGCATCCTGGAGTGAAGATAAATATTGTTCAGGATGCTGGGGAGAAATAGTGGAAGAGGAACAATTAGTCTCACCTGAGAGGGCATTAAAAAGTGAGATTATTTAGCAATGAAGTGGGTCTTGGACACAGTCTTCTGACTGGGTGCTACTACGCAGAGATAACATTCTGGTGAAGGCCAGGTGCCTTGTTTCAGAAACTGGGGATGTTACTCTAGTCGCTCTCTATCTCATGTGCATATCATTTCACATTGACTTTATAGTTGATGAGGGACTCTACTCGGCAGCTAATGTCTTCTGTCAAGATCCCACAATCACAGGATGTTTAGGTGATGTTACTCAACTTGTGTATTTACCTTCTGGAATTGGTGGGTTGTGCGTTTGGGTGGGAGGGGGCTTTTAAGTTAAGTAATTATCTGATCCTTACAGGTCCACGTGAAAAGGGAGGCAGCCGTGTTGTGTTTGTTGCCATTGGATGCTGTTCACCTGAGTGAATATCCACACACCTTCAAAGAAAAGAACGTGTAGAGCGCTGGCTCTTGGTCTATAAGGTGAGTGCAAAGCAAGAAATAACCATGACTTCGACATAGTACAACATCCCAAAGCTCTTTAAATAGCATTTAACACTACAGCATTAAAGCAGGTGTATCAGGATAACTGTAAGGGGGAGGGTGGCTTTCAGAAAGGAAATTTTGGAGATTAACATCTGGACACTTTGGTGCCATTCATGGCATTGCAAATAATACTTTTTTGTATTTTCCTACTACAGAAAGGAAATAGCATTAAATCGTGGCTTAAATAGCAACGGGAGAATATTGTAGAAGGGTGGTAGGCAAAATAATAATAAACGACCAGTATGGGGAAGCATATTATAATACATGTCTATGACAGCTGAGGCATGCTACATGTATATTGGTATCTGTGGCTACTCCAGTCATCCATGCTTGTATCTAGTTGCATCTTTCGTCTATGAGCCTCTTCAATCTCTTTCTGAAGTTCCACTAATTACATGAATTAAGGCCTGATTTAAGATGGATATTGTGCTTTACTTTCTGGAGTGGAGTTTCAACATCCTAAGATCGCCACTGACAGATTCCCTAGGATCGCCACTGACAGATTCCCTAGGATCGCCACGGACTGGATCCCCACTATCAACATCCTAGGATCTCCATTGATCAGAAGTTCAGCTGGACCAGCATTAAATACCATGGCTACAAGAACAAGTTAGTCATTAGATATGTGCAGCAAGCAACTCATCTCCTGAAACCCCAATGTCTTTCCACCATCTACAAAGCACAAGATGGACACATAATGGAACACTCCACTTGTTTTGATGTGAACAGCACCAAAAGTTGTTGAGAAACTCAAGACCGTCCAAAGCAAAACAACCTGTTTGATTGGCACCCCATTAATCTGAACATTCATCCTCTCCTCCACTGGTCTACAGTGGAATCAATGTACACCATTTACAAAGTACAGGTGTCCCCTGCTTTTTGAACGTTTACTTTACGAAACCTCACTGTTACGAAAGACCTACATTAGTTACCTGTTTTCGCTAACAGAAAGTGCTTTCACTGTTATGAAAAAAGGCAGCGCGCGCCCCGAGCAGCTGCTCTCCCCTGGATTGGGAACTGCATTCTAGCTGGCATTGCTTAAACACGAGCCTGTGAGCAGCCGTTAGCAAGATGAGTTCTAAGGTATGGAAAAGCCTGAAAGAGCTCATAAGGGTGTTACACTTAACGTAAAACTAGACATAATGAAGCGTTTCGATCATGGTGAACGAAGTAAGAACAAAGTGAGTTTGGCTTGTGGAAGTTGACAAAGATGATGTTGAAGAGGTTCTGGCATTCCATGACCAAGAACTGATAGATGAAGAGCTGATGCAATTGGAAGAGGAAAAGATAACAATCGAAACCGAATGCAGTAGCGAATGGACCGAAAGTGAAGTCGTCCAGGAACTGAACGTGAAGCAACTGCATGAGATTTTCGCTGCAATAATAAAGTACGACTTTAATTTTGAAAGGGTATGTCAGTTTAGGGCATATTTGCAGGATGGTTTGAGTGCTTACAAAGAACTGTATGATAGAAAAATGCGTGAGGCTAAGCAGTCAAGCAAACCTCCCCCATCAGCCACAGCAGACGACAAACCTCGACCTTCGACATCGAGGCAGGCAGTCACCGGAGAAGATGACCTGCCTGCCCTGATGGAAACAGACGACACCCCAGTGTCCCACCACCCCAACCCCCGGGCCGCTGACAGATACCGATTCACGGAGAATGCAGCGGTAGCCGGGACGCACCCAGCACATCTTTAAGAAAAAAGCCGAAATAAACAAGCTAATTAATTAGGTGCCGCCCAGCACGTAAATGTTGGCCCAGTTCAGAGCCGATTGCGTCGCCTCTGATCTGGGCTGACATTTATGTGCTGGGCGGCACCTAATTAATTAGCTTGTTTATTCCAGCTTTTTTCTTAAAGATGTGTTGAGTGTGTTATGGCTACCGCTGCATTCTTCGCGGATCGGTGTCGGTTCACTGCCCGGAGGGAGGGGGCCACTGCACCACCCCAGCTTCCGACAACTCAGCCTAACACACCATCATCAGTGTGCTCGATGTCTTCCCGATTCCCGTAAGTGATACTACACTGTACATACATTATTTCTACTTTATATCGGCTGTGTATTTTTACGTATTATTTGGTATGATTTGGCAGCTTCATAGCTTAAAGGTTACTGGAGAGAATGTTTCTGCTGAGAGCGCTTGCGTGAGATTTTCGCTACAGAGAACAGTGTGGCAATGATTGTGGAAAAGTATTTCTACTTTATATAGGCTGTGTATTCATCATATCACTCCTGCTTTTACTATATGTTACTGTTATTTTAGGTTTTATGTGTTATTTGGCATGATTTGGTAGGTTATTTTTGGGTCTGCGAACGCTCACAAATTTTCCCATATAAATTAATGGTAATTACTTCTTCGCTTTACGACATTCCGGCTTACGAACCGTTTCATAGGAACGCTCTACCTTCGGATGGCGGGGGGATCCTGTACACTATAGTTACTTGCCCAGGTTATTCTAACACCACCCAAGCCCTCAATATTTACCACAAACAACATGGGCTAAAGATGCATGGGTGTGTCACCACTTGCAGGTTCCCCTTCCAAGTTACACACTAGCCTGACTTCATGCATATTAGTCCTTCAGCATTGCTGAGTCTAAACCAGGAACGGTCCCCGGAAGCATTGTGGGAACACTTTCCCCATCATTTCATGTAGCTCATCAGTATTTTTGAGGAGATTGGGTTGGGTAATAAACACTGGCCTTAGCAATGGTGCCCAGCTCCCTAAAATATACAAAAACAACTGTATGAATGTGCACTGGCTGATTTAGAAGGTTTGATCAGTGGTGATCCTAGGATGTTGATAGTGGGGATACAGTCAGTGGTGACGTCGAGGGTTGGGCTCAGATCTTCCCTGTTGGAGATTGTCATATTCCGAACTTCTGTGGCTTAGTCTTACTTACCACTTATCAGCCTATGCCTGAATGTTGTCTGGATCCTGTTGTATGTCAGCAAGGAGACTGCTTCTGTTGATAAGCAGTGGATAGAATTAAACATTCCACACTTCCCCCACATTAGCCGACTGGTAGCATAGCGGCAACAGCGCCGGACTTCAGAGCTAAGGCTCCCGAGTTCGAGTCCAGCCGGCTTCCTTGCACGCTTTCCATCCGTGCTGGGTTGCGCGTCAAGCTAGCAACTTGGCCTCATAAAAATAAAAATGCCTGCTTAAAAAACGCTGTCACGATGGCATTCCGATGACTCCACTCGGAGTTAAGGGCTTTCTTCTTCTTCACTTCCCCCACATTGGTTGTTCAGCTTTTCTGACTTGAAGCATCATAACTTTTCCTTCTAGCCTTAGTAATCTTTTCTGGGCCTGTTTCTTTTGTGGAATTTTGTTCAGACTACCTTATCACACTGCTGTAAGTCAATTTCGTTGAACAGGCTGGTGAGAATTCCTACAACAGTGGTGGTGTTTATTACTGAGAGAAGCTAGTGAATTAATACGTAGAGTGCAGAATGACAAGGCAAGAACACACACAGCATTTTGACAATTATCTCTGTTTCTATGTTAGTTTGTATAAGCATGTTCAATTAAATGCTTCATGTTGAAGCAACACTTATTTACAACTCTTGTCTATTTGGGGAAAGTGTCCAGTAATTAAATTGATAGTGTTGAAACGTTACTGGGTAATGTATAAAACGTTTAATGAGCCTAATCAATGATTTTAAGGTAATAGGCAGCAGAGCGAGAGGGAGCTCAGAACTATTCTTCCTGCATCTGGTGAATGGTAGTGGAGCTTTTACCTGAAAGGATAGTATACACAAAATAGTTGTCGCATCGACAAAGTAAAATTAAATTAGATTAGATTATGAGGACAGGCAGTCCCCTTTTATTGTCATTTAGTAATGCATGCATTAAGAAATTATACAATGTTCCTCCAGAATGATATCGCAGAAATACAAGACAAACTGAGACTAAAAAAAACTGACAAAAACCACATAATTATAACATATAGTTACAACAATGCAAAGCAATACCATAATTTGATAAAGAACAGACCATGGGCACCATTTAAAAACAAAAAGTCTCAAAAGTCTCTCAAAAGTCCTATCATCTCACGCAGACAGTAGAAGGAAGAGAAACTCTCTTCCTGCCATGAGCTTCCAGCGCTGCAAACTTGCCGATGCAGCACCCTGGAAGCACCCGACCACAGCCGACTCTTGAGTCCGTCCGAAAACTTCAAGCCTCCGACCAGCTCTCCGACACCGAGCACCATCTCTGCCAAGCGCTTGGACCCCGGCCCCAGCAACAGGCAATAGGCAAAGCTGAGGATTTGGGGCCTTCCCCTCCGGAGATTCTTGATCGCACAGTAGCAACGGCAGCGAAGCAGGCATTTCAGAAGTTTCTCCAGATGTTCCTCCATGCTTCTCACGTCTGTCTCCATCAAATCAAGATTGTGCATGGTACCTATTTAACAAAAATGATATCATTTCAGAGCGGCCATGTGCACTGCGTCGCGCTGCCTTCCTCTCCTCCCCTCCCCTTGTGGTAATGTGCTGCATACCACAAGGCTACCGATCAAAAGTTGGAAGGTGAGATTAGCCACCTTGATGCAATTGATGGAAGTGGACAGAAAACTTTTCAAATTGCATTCAGTTTTAAACCTTTTGTACAATGGAACTTGGGGTGTTCTAAGTTGCTTACTTTTGCTTGTAATCTGATTGGGACTTATAAGTCATTAAGAATACGTGCAGTGTAAAGCAGCAGCTGAAGATTAGAAATGGGGTTCCATAGTAGCATAGCAGTTAGTGCAAAGCTACACAGCTCAGGGCATCGAAGTTCAATCCCAACATCCTCTTAAAAAAGTTTGTCCATCCTCCCTATGGAATGTGTAGGTTTTGTCTGGGTACTCCTGTTTCCCTTCTCTGTACAAAGATGTGTCGGTTAGTAAGTAATTGGTCGCTGTAAATTGTCCCATGATTATGCTAGGGTTAAATCGGGGGTTGCTGGGCACGCAGCTCGTAGGGCCTATTACATGCTATGTCTCTAAATAACTAAAGAAATAACCAGCTAGATGGCGAGTGCTTCTGCAAGAATTTGTACACCCATTGATGTGAGTTGTAAAACCTAGAAAGGGGTCATTTAGTGCTCTATGGTTCTGCCATTGAAAGGAGCATTCATTTACTCACATGTCTCCCAATCATTCCCCTGGTCTTGCAGATTTTTTTCACTTTTGAAAGTTTCCATTTACGCTAGCCCAGATGCAGAGGAACAAAGTCAGGGAGGATAGTTTTTGTGGAACGTTTAAAGGAGGCGAATGGATTTGGTAAAAGATGTAAGCCACTGAAGACACAGCTAGTAGAGATGAGTAGCAAGAATCAGGGAATGAAGGAATTAGCAAAGTTTGTGCTGTATGCTCTGAAAGTCTCCAAATACTTTACAACCAATGAACAATATTTGAATTGCAGTCATTTCTGAATATAGGCTATATGGCAGCCAGTATGTGCAGAGTTCTCTCTCTCAAATACAGATAAGGGAGTCCTTGGTGGTCTGGTATTTTGATATTCTAAAGGGATAATTATTGTTCATCATATACCAGGGAGAAGTTCTCTGCTCTTCAAGTTATTCCATAGAGTAGTAGACAAGGCCCTGGTGTGTGATCTAATTGTGGACACCTCCACAGGGCAGTACTGCACTAGAACACGGCTTTAGGTCCTCGTGCAGCATTTGTGGAGATGAATAAACAGTCAATACTCTGGACTGAGACCCTTCATCATGACTGGAAAGAAGCCAGAATAGAAGGGGAAGGGGATAGGTGAAGCCTGGTAGGTGGGAAAGATGGAGCTGGAGAAGGAGAAGAGAGTGGACCATGGGAGAAAGGGGAGGGGGTGGGCACGGGGGGGGGGGGGGGGGGAGAAGAGATAAGAAGCCAGAGTGGGGAATAGAAGAGGTTAAGCGGGAGGGGAGAAAATACCAGAAGGAAAAATTGATGCTCATGCCATCAGTTTGGAGGCTACCTAGACAAGATGTTGTTCTTCTACCCTGAGGGTGGCCACATTGTGGCAAAAGAGGATGTCTTGCACTGATATATGGGATTTGGGATTGGAATTAAAGTGGTTGGCTTCTGGGAAATTCTGCCCTTGGTATATGGAGCAGCAATGCTTGACAAAGCAGTTCCCAATTTGCATTGCAGCCTCTGATTGATGAGACCCATCGGGAGCACCAGATATAATAGATGACCCCGACAGATTAGCAGGTGAAGTGTTGCCTCACCTGGAAGGACTGTTTGGGTCCCTGAATGCATGTAAGGGGACCCTTCATGTTGTTAGCTAATTTATCAAGCACAATGCAATGCTGATGTGATGAATTGTATTAAATACGAGATGAGTTTAATAATAATAAGTACTTTATTGATCCCAAGTGGGAAATTGTTTTGTTGCAGCAGCAACATTTCAAAACTCACTTAGCAGTGTGTTTATTAACTAATAAGAAAATACAGAATAATAGTATACACATTAATGTACCAATGTGCAATAATGTACAAAATAATAAAACAGACTATTGTACTATGATGTGTGTTCTTCTGTTGCACAGGGATGAACTGTTGTATATGCTTGTTGCATTTGGTAGGAAAGATTTTCTGTAACAATCCTTGTGACAGCGAAGCTGAATGAGTCCATTCGAAAGTGTGCTCTGCTGTTTATTCAGTAGGTCATGGAGAGTTTCGCACAAGATTCTTACCAGGCACATACGGAGTAATCGATTGGGGCAGATGAATAAGTTGTGCAGTGTGGACAATTTTGTAAACAAAGCTGTCATATTTGAAACTTGGGTCTAGAATTAGCAGGTTTGGGGTGGGTATGTTAGTTGAGAAAGCGTAGAGGTGTTGTGTTATACAGAAGTAGAAAATACTGGAGCAATACACAATCTGATGAAGGATCTCTGCTGGTGGAGCTGCATTAATGGGCGAAATGATGTTTTGGGCCAAGATCCTGCCTTAATTGTGTAATGCTCCACATTCCAGCATTTGTCTCAACAAAATGCTGGAAACGCACAACAAGTTAGGCAGCATCTGTGCATTACAGACATGTAGTCAGTGGCCATTTTGTTAGATACAGATATACACTTGCTCATTAATGCAAGTATCTAATTTATTAGGAACGGGGATACCTAATAAAGTGGCCACTCAGTATATGTTGATGAATAGCATTGAACGTAGGATGGTGCTTCATGAATGTTTGAATTTGTACACCTGAGCTTGGGTAGATACAAATTTGTAGCAGGTGGAATTTTGGTTGGAATCCATGTAGGATGAGCTGGAGACACTTGGCTGTGAAAGTGAACTCTGATTCAGCACCTTATTGAGCTGACACTGAAAATAAATAAACTGCAAATGCTGAAAATCTGAAATAAAAGCGGAAATGCTTGAGAAAGGATGGATGCTTCCAGATTTTTCTGCTTTTCAAGTTCCCAACTGTGCAGTTTTTTTTAAAACTTTCAATTACTTGTCTTTATTAATTGGGACATAAGGCAGTCAGTACTAGAAATATTTTTAAAAGAGTAGCGCAAAAATGTTTATAAATGCAGTGTCACAGATTGAAAGTTGCATACAATTTTAGTTATCAAAGATTCAAAGTACATTTATTATCAAAGTACATATGCAAGATGCAACCCTCAGATTTGTTGTCTTACAGTCAGCCATGAAATGAAGAAAATCATGGAACCTGATCAAAGAAAAACATCAAAACCCCAATGCGGGGGCAGGGGGGCGGGGGAGGAGAAAAACAAATTGTGCAAATGGCAATAAAATAGAGAGATAAACACAGAATGTAAAACACAAACCCACAAGTCATCGAAAGTGTCCAGGCATATTCAGTTTAGCTCAGTTCAGTTCAATCTAGCACTGTGTCATACATTAACTTCAGGCCGCAGGGAGCTAGTCTGCCCCAATCGAAATCGCACAAGATAGCGACAAAAAAAAACTGATCAGAAACACATCATACTGTGAACTATAGAGTCCGATCCACAAACTGCGTCGATTAAACCTTGCCCAAGACCTTGGACTCCGGCAGCATCAAGTGAGAGGGAGAGACCATTTGAATGCAAGGACTTTCCTCCGGGATCAGCGAGCGTGTGTGTGTGTGTGTGTGTGTGTATATGTGTGAGAGACAGAGAGAGAGACTTGACACTTGACAGCGCTGAACACTTGCCCACCTTCTGCTCTCATCCTCGATGATTTTCAATCTTCTTTGACGTTTTAATTGGCGAGATTGCTGAGAAATGGAGTCGATCATGGGCTTGCACTTCACCTCCATGCTGCTTCTGCCCTGGTTGGGCTTAGGAATGGTGGAAGAGGCCAAGGGAAGTCAGAGTGGAATCGAAAATTAAAGAAGCAACAAGAAGCTCAGTGTTCTCCCCATGGACTGAAAAATATTTAGCAATCCAATTACAAAACAATTTGATTTCTCTCATGTAAAGGAGATTGTGTAGAGAGTACAAACCCAGGTAGAAAGGAGGATAAATGAGTGACTACATCAGGAAAGTGTTCAGGCATCTGGAGAGTAGGGTGAAAGGAGGAGGGAAAACAATTGATGTTACAAGAATATGAGCCATAAGTAGAATGGGAGTTGATGGAGATGGGCTGCACTGCCAAGTTGTCTCGATATGCCTATTTCAGTGCTGTATTACTCTGACTCTCTGGTGGAGTGAAGAATAAACCAGGGACTTTCAAGGATGTTGACACAGCTGGACAATGTCACTTGTAAAGAAAGACCTGATAAACCAGGTCTCTTTGGAACAGAGGAGACTGAAAGGAATTTGAAGTGAGGTGTGTAAAGCCTAGACAGTGAACAGGAAACCATTATTTCCTTTTGGTGGTGTTCGTAACCAGGGGAGATTGGTTTAAAGTAATTATTAGCAGGAAAAGATGGGAGTTGGGAACTTTTCCCAACTACAAGTTGGTCAGTGTCTGAAAAAGTGGCAGAGATTGAAATACTGTTGCATGGGAAAAACATCTAGATTAACTCTAGACATGTGACCACCCTTAAATCCACAGATGAACTGATCGGTGGGGGTGGAATTAACTCTTCAAATGGTGTGGATGCAAAGGTCTGACTGGGCCTCATGACACAAGTTTCTCTTCTCTCTTTCCTTGCAGTGATTTGACTTTTAGCCATGTTCGTAATGTCTGTGTTATTCTTTGTCCTCAAGAAAACAATAAAAAAGGCTTTGTACTTTGTTATTGAGGAGAGGATGGCAAAGTTTCCTGCAGGGAAAAGAATAGGGACAAAATTGACAGAGAAGGTATGCAGAAATTCTCTGGATTGAGCAAGATCAATCAAATTGGGTTGCAATGAGTGGAAGAACTGGGCTCAACCCATGTCACATAATGATTTAATTTGCCAGATGTCTGATTCAATGCAGCACTTAAGTTGAATGTTTGATTTTGATTTATGAAGCAATAGAGGGAGGTAACCCCATTATTTTGTGTCATGCCCTGGTTAAGATTGCTACTGTTATGCTGAGGTATTTTTATTTTAGCAGTTTTCTGCAAACGCAGTGTGTCCTGGAAGTAAACTTCATAAACTAGTGTTTTGGCTTTGGCTAAAGATAAGGAACCTTTTTGTCCAATTCAGGAATGTTATGTCAGCCAGTTGGGTTTGTTTTGGTATCGTGTCGTGACATTCTGCCCAGTGAGATGTTATGGAAGATTCTAGAGAGCTATGCAGGATCAGGTGTCTGAAGGACAGTAGTCTGGGTTTGGTGGGGTGCGGGTCCTTGGGTCGAGAGGTGAGTGGAAGGTAACAAAGGAAGATGCTTGGAGGATCCCAGCTGAAGAGGAGCCCCTATGCAAGGAGTGCTTTGTGCAGATAAATGGTTTTAAGAAGGGAAGTTCTACCTGCGGTTGGTTGGTGATGGGAATTCAGCGCCATGAGTAAAGTGAAGTATCCCGACTATAGAAAGGAGCTCCAACGCTTGTGTGAACATTTGGAGTGGTATCACTGTATTTTTTAATTTTCTTTTTCTGTTAACTGTTAAAGTTGAAAATTAGTAAATATACTTTTGTAATTTTATGCCGGTGTATGATCTGTCATTTCCTGACTAACAGTAACTGTGTATGGGGCAGTATTTACACAGCATTCACTACAATCAATTGGAACCTCCCAACTTTCCTGTTTGTTTGACCCCAAGCCATACCAACACTAGATGTGTGGTAGCCTTCTTACTGCTGAACCCTGTGGCTGTTAGCAGCATTAGCTAACAAGCCAAGTTTGTATACAAGCCACAGTGAGAGGGTTACATTTGCATCCTGTAGGAATTATGTGCTTGTGCCACTTGTGGGAGAATCTGAGTGAGGGACATTTTTATTCTCCACTTGAATTTCAGGGATTGCAAAGGTCTAAACTCTTTCTAGGGGAAGTAATGTTTTCCCTGTCATGACTGTAAAGTCCTTTTGGGACTTGAACAGGCAAGTTGAGTTACTCAACTGACAGTTGCGTGCAAATAATGTATTATCCTTGGCATTACTGTTATTTTTAAGACTTTATTAATTTACACATTAAATGCTCTTTTAACCAAGTTAAGAGTAGAAAATCAGCGTCAGTGGCCGTTGAACAATGAGATCAATTTTTTTTATTGGAAAGCAAAACAATCCCTTCAACCAAGAAAAGGATCCTTTTTTAATTGTTCAATCACATGTCAGTATTTTGCGTATGTTGAAGGTTTTTATAATGTCAAATTATTTTATTGCCTGTGAATTCTCACTTTTTTTTCTCTCTCACTTTAACTGACCTTCCTGTAATTTGACCTCCGCACTGTTGATTGATTTCCTTTTCAGCAGAGACACGAGACTGCAGATGCTGGAATCTGAAACAACAAACAAAATGCTGAGGTAATCAACGGATTAGGCAGCATCTGTGGAGGGAAATGAACCAGCCGTGTTTCGAGTAGAGGCCTTTCATCTAAACCAGATGAAGTGTCTCAACCCAAAATGTCAGCTATCCATTTCTCTCTTCAGATGCTGCCTGACCTGCTGAATTCTTCCAGCAATTTGTCATTTTTTTTTCCTGGTCATGATTAAGGCCAGTTAGAGAGTGGTTTGGTCTTGGTCATTTACCTTGTGATACCTCTTTACCTTGCTATAACATTTTTGTATTTTTATCTGCTTGTCAATTTTTGAAATAAAATGTTTCATACTAAAGGAGATCATCTCTCAGCCAGCTTGAGGAGAAATGAAGGTTGGTTAGTACTCGCACTTGTTCAGAAGGATGAGAGGTAGCCTTGTTGAGACAGACGGCATCAACTTTCAATCGCAAGATGCAATTTCATTTAGTGATGCCAGAGCAAGGCCGCAAAGCCAACCATTTACGAATAAGAAAAATATCTCTACCCCTTGGCCGTGAATCATTGGGATTCTTCATCCACACAGGCTTGTCGCCCAGCCATTGAAAATACTTGAATCTGAAACAAAAACCAGAAATGCTGGAAGGCAGCATCTGTGGAAAGCAAAGCAAGTTAACATTTTTCACCAAGCATATTTGACGAGCAATGTTGGCCCTCTAAGTTTCTACAGATGCTGCCTGACCTGCCGAAAGCTTTCAAACTTCTTGTAAATGCAGATGTGAGTTGCATTAAAGGCCAAGGTTAATGCTTTAAATTGCTGGAAGAAGCAAGGGCTTTGGGAATTGGGAAGGAATGTAGTGCTGTTGGTAGATAATTAGCTGTTATTTTAATGAATGAAGCCACACGCTGGAGGGACATGTGACCCAGACAAATTCCAGTTTCTTATGATGTACATAGGGAGTTGTCTGATTCCAACAAGATGTGGACAACTTGTTATTGGATATCCAGGAGAATTGCGGAGTATGTGGCTTGGCTGGAAAGTATTAGTGTTGAGTCTGTCTGGTGTCCAAAATATAGACATGGTACCATAATGCTCCAACAAGAATCTGAAGGAGATCGGAAAGAAAATATTGCAAGTTTTTTAACTTGTAAAGCAAAGGTCAAATGTTGCAATTGCTGTAATGATTCAAATAATTCTTACGATTGGCAGTAAATTCTTGTCATTTTTCTTCTAGGCTGCCAAGATGGAAGAACAATGTTACTACAATGAAAGCATTGCATTTTTTTACAACAACAGTAAGAAGCACCTAGCGACAGAATGGAATGCAGTCAGCAAGCTGGTTATGGGCCTGGGCATCACAGTCTGTATCTTCATCATGCTTGCCAACCTACTTGTAATGATTGCCATCTATGTGAATCGTCGCTTCCACTTCCCTATTTATTACCTAATGGCCAACTTGGCGGCCGCGGACTTCTTTGCCGGCCTGGCGTACTTTTACCTCATGTTCAACACGGGACCCAACACCCGCAGGCTGACTGTCAGCACGTGGCTGCTCCGTCAGGGCCTCATTGACACCAGCCTCACTGCCTCCGTGGCCAACCTGCTGGCGATTGCCATTGAGAGGCACATCACAGTCTTTCGGATGCAGCTCCACACCAGGATGAGCAACCGCCGGGTGGTGGTGGTGATTGTTGTGATCTGGACCATGGCGATTGTCATGGGCGCAATCCCCAGTGTGGGCTGGAATTGCCTCTGCGACATCAGGATCTGCTCCACCATGGCCCCTCTCTACAGCAGCTCCTACTTGGTCTTCTGGGCCATTTTCAACCTGGTCACTTTTGTTGTCATGGTGATACTCTACGCCCACATCTTTGTCTATGTGCGTCAGAGGACTATGAGGATGTCACGTCACAGTTCAGGACCCCGCAGAAACCGTGACACTATGATGAGCCTGTTGAAGACTGTTGCTATAGTGCTTGGTAAGTGTTTCCTTATCCGACTGAAGGCTTGCCAGGGTTCATTGATGTTTATTATTTCCTTTGGCTTGTTGCCTTTTCCTGTCTGTCCTTTAGGTTAAAGTTCCACCTCAACAAATTATTTAAAATGCCAAAATTATAGCTGGCAGTAAGCAGCAAATTTGCAGCTATTCAAACGTTGGGAGGTGTTTAATTTCTTTTTAAATTTTTGTTGCAGTGCAGAGAATGGAGTGCATTAATAGCTGATGCTCCAGTCTGGTACAGAGGTAGTAGCTTTTGGAAGAGGCTTAAAACTAGGTAGAATTATCTCAACAATGAATGAGAGAATTGCCCCTTCTCCCATTACCCAATCACATAGATCCTCTACACCCCCTGTCTCTACTGCCTAGCTCACCTTTCTTTTAGTCCCAGTGAAAATTCTCGACCAGAAGCACTGACTGTCCCCTTCCCTCCACAGATGCTGCCTGACCGAGTTCATCCAACTCTCTGCTTTACTCCAGGTTCCAGCACGTGTAGCCTCTTGTGTCTCCTTGGGAGTATTATGCTCAGTCCACCGGTCAGAATTTATTCACACCACTAAAATGAATTGTCCATGTTATTTTTTTATTAGTGAACGGATGAGTCACCAAGCACTGTTAAAGCCGAGAAATTCCTCTACCGGTTACATGGACTGTTGTCTTGTTCCCTGTCTCTTGCCATGCTGAAGCTGACACTATCAGCATTTCCTGTCTGCCTTGAAATTTCTTGCATTTGCTCAAGGTGTGCAAATTTTAGAGGCAATTCGTAAAGTGTTGCAATGTAAGCAACACCCATCCAGCCACAGAAGTGATGTTACTTAATGAGATGGGTTTGGAAAAGTGATATGAGGGGTCAGAGGAAGCTCGACAGCCTCATAAAAGAAAATGTTTACTGTTCTAGGTACCACGGGGACCTTCAGGGGGTTATGGCCACATGCCCTGGGTAGGAGTTTTCCATAGGCATGTCTGTAATAACAGGACTGTTTCTGAACCCTTCCACTTCGGGGTAGGCATAGCAGTACAGTGAAAAGCCTGGTCCACTTTGCCTGCTTGTGTGCTGAAGGTTGAGCGGATGATTTTTGTGTATGGAGGGAGCTTAGTGTTAGCAAGAAACAAGCTGTGAGAGGTGGCAGAGATCCTTGAGGTTGGGAGTGATCATGACCCTGGTTCCACAGGCAAAGTGATTCAGGCTGACGCGAGTGTATACTTGAGTTGTGATCATCTTAGGGAAGGGCTAAGAATCCAATTTGAAAGTTGGTCCTTTTACACACAAAGGTTCTGGGGAATAAAAGGTCAGTTTTCAGGTCAACAAAGTTGGAAAAAAATCTGCAGACAACTTTCGACTTTAGAAATAGCTGTTACTGAAGGGAGGTTTATACTTGAATAAGTAGCTGGGGAGAATGAAGATCCCTTTGAAGATTGAGGAAATGAAATCCCTTATGGCGTTGACACAAAAATACTCAGAATATTTCTGAGCTAAACCAATTTTTCAACAGCACCAAACCATTGTTGTATTGGAGACGTGTGAACAAATTTCTAGCATGTTATCTCGTCATTATCACACATTACTGTTTGTGAAAATTTGCTGTTCACAATCCAATTTAGGGCTTTTCAATGGTTTTGCACCTTGAAAGAACAGCATTCTTTGGGAAGTGCCCCACAGGCTACCGAGTAATTTCATTAGGAAATGTCTACTCCTCCAACTACTTAACGACAATTGAGAATGGGTAATGAATGTCAGAAGAATGAATTTAAGGAAGTGCTTTAGGAAGCAGTCAAGGTCAAGTTTATTGCCCTATACACAAATATATATGTAAACAGATGCAATGAAAAACTTACTTTCAGCTTCATTACAGGCATATAGCATTACAGAAGCAGCATTCACACAAAAAACACAAGCTAGGAATAAATTACGCTCAATTTTTATAGAAAGAACAGAATTGGAATAAGGAAGGCCCATGTTAGTGCAAGCTTGCTTGCTTCCCATTCTGTATTGCTGTCATTCTCAGTTTTCACTGCTGTCAGCCAGGCAAGTCCTGGGTGGAGACTCAGGAATACTGTTGCACCCAGATGTAGAGGGATTATTTACTGCTGTTTCTGTAACAGCTTTGTTTGACCTGTCAGGAATTTTAGTCCTATGCTAAACTCCCCTTAGTCTCCTAGAGGACCAGTGGACCACTCTTAGTCAAAGGTTGGACCATTCTCCACCCCTTGATCTGTTTAACATGGGTAACCCTAAGCGTAAAGTCCGGACTCGAGCCAACATAGCTCTCTGGGTCACTGAGGCACACAAGCCTCCAAACCACAGCAAGGTTGTACTTCTCTTGGAGGATACTTTTCAGTGCAATGTGATTGCTGAACTGTGCACAGTATTGCTGAACTGTAATTAGGATTTTGAGAGTCAGTTCAGAAATCAAATAGTTGAAATGAAGTAGCTCTTCTTTGACCCGGTGTGGGAGTTCAGGCTTCGGTGCCTTCTGCCCGATGGCAACTGCAAAAGGATGGCATCACCTAGAAAATACTGGAAAAGCTCGGCAGGTCAGGCAGCATCTGTGGAAAGAGAAACAGAGCTAATGTTTCATTAAGGAGCTGAGGGCCACTTAATCAGGGTCTAATTAAATGATGGAACAGATTTGAGGGGCTGGATTCTGTCAGTTACAGGTCCAGGCAACCAGACTCAAATACAGCTTCTTCCCCACTGCTAACAGACTCCTGAACCAATCACCTCTTTCACATCCCCTTCCCAGTGGTGCTGCCACACTCTGTTTCTTAATTCTACTGCTCTCTGGTATTCTGTTGTTGTAACCTTAGCATATTGCTTTGCACTCCTTCGGTGATAGCTGTGAGAAAATGGCTTGGGTGGTGGGGATCATTTATGTATGCGGCTCTCATGGGGCAGCTCATGTAGGTACTGCTAAAGGTGTGGAAGGATGTGCCTTGATGAATTGGGCTGAGTTCATCACCCTCTGCAGCTTTCTTGTGTCCCTGTGCCTTGAAACATCCTGAGAGATTGTGAAAGGTGCTTCAGGGATGCAGTCCTGTCTTTTCCATCAGGCAAGGTTCTTGGCACAGGAAATACTGTACATAGGTCAGGGATGTACAGTATCCTTTAAAATTTCATCATTAAAACATTTCTCAGTGCTATTTATCAAGTTGTCCATAACTTATCTGCTATTGTTTAGCTTGCTCAGCATAAACAATTCTGTGCAATCTTGAAGGACGTGCAGAATTGAAAGCTAAAATGTTGTTTTACTTTATATTTTGCAGCTAGGCATCCCTCTGCTTCATTGCACTGATGTTTACTAAACCAGCACCTTTCACCCATGTGTTTACCTTGCATCTGATGCTCCTCCTTGCACCATCACATTTCCTCATTGCTCTATTTGTGATTTTGATGTTAAAATCCCCTCTTGGCCTACCTCCTACTGTATAATCTTTACAAACCTTGCACAATGTCCGTGCTCTGAATTTAATTGGTTCACCTCTGGCAGCTGTCAGATAATTGACGTTATGGGCCCAAGACCCTTCATGAGGTCTGGAAAGTAAGGGGGCAGACTCTAGATTAGAAGGTGCAGGGAAAGGAAGGAGTACAAATTGACAGGTGAGAGGGGAGACCAGGTGAGGGGAAGTGGGGTTGGGGGGGATGGAGGAGAGATGAAATTGCTAATGTGGTAGAGGTTGTGAAGTGAATTAGTGGTCATAAGTGATATTAATGCTGTCATCAGCCAATATGACTGTTGTATTGCAAACACTTATTTTCTAATTCCTTCATAATTTACAATAACATTCAAAAGACACACAGATAGGGAAGTTTTAGAGGAAAATAGACTAAATGTACACAAATTAGATGAGCATCCTGGTTACTATGGATGAGATGGGCTGAAGGATTTGTTTTACTGACTTCATTCCTATCTTTTAAATTCCTACCTTCATTATGTTAAGGTTACCATAATTCTGGCCTCTTAACCGTCCCATGAACCTCATTGTTCCACCATTGGTGGCTGCACCTTCAGCTGAAAATGGCCTCCACTCTGGAACTCCTTCTCTGATGATCTTGCCTGTCTTTGTGCCTTTATAATACTTTCTAAAATCTTCCACCCTGGCCATACTTTAGGCCTTCCGGTTGAGCTTCTGCTTTGTGCTTGGTGTTAATAGACAATAGGTGCAGGAGTAGGTCATTCGGCCCTTCGAGCCAGCACTGCCATTCACTGTGATCATGGCTGATCATCCACAATCAGTATCCAGTTCCTGTCTTATCTCCATAACCTTTGATTCCACTATCTTTAAGAGCTCTATCCATCTCTTTCTTGAAAGCATCCAGAGACTTGGCCTCCACTGCCTTCTGGGGCAGAGCATTGCACATATCCACCACTCTCTGGGTGAAGGTCTCAAAGCTCTACGCTTCTTTTTGGATTCCAGACCTAATCAGTTCCCCTCTACCACCACTCTGCTCCGTCTAGCGGAATTAGTCCTTACTCTTAATAATTTCTCCTTTGGCTCCTCCCACTTCCTCCAAACTAAAGGTGTAGCTATGGGCACCCGTATGGGTCCTAGCTATGCCTGCCTTTTTGTTGGGTTTGTGGAACAATCTATGTTCTGTGCCTATTCTGGTATCTGTCCCCCACTTTTCCTTCGCTACATCGATGACTGCATTGGCGCTGCTTCCTGCACGCATGCAGAACTCGTTGACTTTATTAACTTTGCCTCCAACTTTCACCCTGCCCTCAAGTTTACCTGGTCCATTTCCGACACCTCCCTCCCCTTTCTAGATCTTTCTGTCTCTGTCTCTGGAAACAGATTATCCACTGATGTCTGCTATAAGCCTACTGACTCTCACAGCTATCTGGACTATTCCTCTTCTCACCCTGTCTCTTGCAAAAACGCCATCCCCTTCTCGCAATTCCTCCGTCTCCGCCGCATCTGCTCTCAGGATGAGGCTTTTCATTCTAGGACGAGGGAGATATCTTCCTTTTTTAAAGAAAGGGGCTTCCCTTCCTCCACTATCAACTCTGCTCTTAAACGCATCTCCCCCATTTCACGTACATCTGCTCTCACTCCATCCTCCCGCCACCCCACTAGGAATAGGGTTCCCCTGGTCCTCACCTACCACCCCACCAGCCTCCGGGTCCAACATATTATTCTCCGTAACTTCTGCCACCTCCAACGGGATCCCACCACTAAGCACATCTTTCCCTCCCCCCCCCCCCCCTGCATTCCGCAGGGATCGCTCCCTACACAACTCCCTTGACTCCCTTGTCCATTCGTCCCCCCCATCCCTCCCCACTGATCTCCCTCCTGGCACTTATCCATGTAAGCGGAACAAGTGCTACACATGCCCTTACACTTCCTCCCTTACCACCATTCAGGGCCCCAAATAGTCCTTCCAGGTGAGGCAACACTTCACCTGTGAGTCGACTGGGGTGATATACTGCGTCCGGTGCTCCCGATGTGGCCTTTTATATATTGGCGAGACCCGACGCAGACTGGGAGACCGCTTTGCTGAACATCTACGCTCTGTCTGCCAGAGAAAGCAGGATCTCCCAGTGGCCACACATTTTAATTCCACATCCCATTCCCATTCTGACATGTCTATCCACGGCCTCCTCTACTGTAAAGATGAAGCCACACTCAGGTTGGAGGAACAACACCTTATATTCCGTCTGGGTAGCCTCCAACCTGATGGCATGAACATCGACTTCTCTAACTTCCGCTAAGGCCCCACCTCCCCCTCGTACTCCATCTGTTACTCATTTTTATGCACACATTCTTTCTCTCACTCTCCTTTTTCTCCCTCTGTCCCTCTGAATATACCTCTTGCCCATCTTCTGGGTCCCCCCCCCCCCTTGTCTTTCTTCCTGGACCTCCTGTCCCATGATCCTCTCGTATCCCCTTTTGCCTATCACCTGTCCAGCTCTTGGCTCTATCCCTCCCCCTCCTGTCTTCTCCTATCATTTTGGATCTCCCCCTCCCCCTCCAATTTTCAAATCCCTTACTCACTCTTCCTTCAGTTAGTCCTGAGGAAGGGTCTCGGCATGAAACGTCGACTGCACCTCTTCCTACAGATGCTGCTTGGCCTGCTGCGTTCACCTGCAACTTTGATGTGTGTTGCTTGAATTTCCAGCATCTGCAGAATTCCTGTTGTTTGCGTTTAAACTCTCTGGGTGAAAAAGTTTTTCCTCAACTCCGTTTTAAATGGCCTACCCCTTATTCTTTAACTCTGGCCTCTGGTTCTGGACTCACCCATCAGCGGGAACATGCTTCCTGCCTCCAGCGTGTCCAGTCCCTTAATAATCTTGTATGTTTCAATAAGATCCCCTCTCAGCCTTCTAAATTCCAGAGTATACAAGCCCACTCGCTCCAATCTTTCGACATGTGACAGTCCTGCCATCCCGGGAATTAACTTTGTGAACCTATGCTGCACTCCCTCAATAGCAAGAATGTCCTTCCTCAAATTTGGAGACCAAAACTGCGTTTAATGATTATAGCTACCTGAAGGTGGGGCGTAATTGAGAGATGTCAGGAATGCTTTGTCATTCCAGGATGACAGAAGCTAGCTTCATGGTGGATTTTCAATGTGGAGTTTGAGGCTAAACATAGAATAAGCTGAGCATTGAGATGTTAGTTACACCATCCCCTGGTCTTGGTCCAAAAGTGATTAAAGGAATTGCTGTTTCCTCTGCCATTTGTTATCAGCCTGGCAAGCGCCTGGTACTGTAAGTACTGTGTCATGCATGATAATTTGAGTTTGTTTAACAACAGATCCTGTCAGAAGCTTTGGAAGCAACTCCTTGTTTGACATTGCGATAAAACAAATGCCTTCATTTAGAAGAACTGTTGTTTTGGTGTGGGGCAGTGACATACTGTGCTATCTGTTTGTACTTGTAGTGCTGCCTTAGATCACTTAGTTGGCATAGGTGGAAGCACCAGATTTGGGCTGTTGTCATTGGGGATGGTTCAGTGTTAACTTAGCACAAAATAAACTGATGGAAGAACAGTGGAGATGAAGAGGTGGTTAACATTTTGGGTCAAGACTGTATCAGCAATGTGTTAATAATCAGATTACCTGATTTAGTGAAGTTGATTGAGGGATAGATATAAACTAGCTTGCTGGGGCAAATTCTCTTGCTCTCCTTCAAGGTATTACCAATGGGATATTTTACAGCCTCAATAGTAGGAGTCTTGACTTGATATCTTATCTTAAAGACACCGCCACCATCAGTGTAGTGCTTCCACCATGCTGTGCCGGAGTGCAAATTTGGGTTCTTGTGTCAAAGTCTCTAAAGTGAACTGTAGCCCATGATCTTTGATTCCAAAGATTGAGGGTTGTCTGCTGAGTAGAGTTGACGAATGAGAATGCATTGTCCGATCAGCAATGGGCAAAAAGGTAGAAAAAGCCATCAACTTAAGCTAAGATCCAAAAAGGGAAAAAAAAAATAGGGATTTGCACAGAAGCTAGGATCTGGTGTTTTATTTCACCGAAGCACTGTAGCAGAAGGCTTCTGGGACTGGATTTGTTCAAAGTTCATGTCTAATAGTTAGATGAATGGAAACATCAACTTTCCCAAAACCAGTAAAGGCTATGATCCAGTGCAGTGGCTCATTTTGACATGTGCATTATTCAAACCAATGCAGTATAAGTTCTTGCTGACACCAAACTGGCATGGGTCTATGTAATCGTTCATACGAACAGACATGTGAACACTTGAGTAATAGGATTGATCATTGCATGCTGCTGTCAAGTGATGTGACTGCTGGTGAGTTTGTTTTTAATCTGTTGTGGAGCCCAGGGTTTGGTCATGTTTCTGATGGGCAAAGGGATCTCAGAAGGTCAGTCAAATGCCAGCAGTGGAATTACACAGCGTAGGAATAACTATGCATGTATTTTGCCCTCAAAATTAAGCTGAGAAGGTTTTGATGGAGCACATTTAGTAACAGCATATGGTGCATTTTTTGCTGTTAGTGAGAATGACCAATGTAACTGTGCTGTTAGTGGATGACGTCTGTTGCTGCATGTACAGACTGATACTGTATATGCAACTTCAAACAAGGTCTCCAATTTACCAGACTACCTCTGGAACATCTTTCTGCCGACCAAAGAGTAATTAGTGAAATGACTTGATCCTTCAAGGCTGACGACCTTAATACAACTGTTAAGTAATATTAATTATTAAAAAGTGTGCTGCTAGAGGTGAAATTTTTATCCCTCATGTCACTGAAAAGCTTAACATGGAGATGAATGTGAAAACTAAGTGGAAAGTTTTAAAACTGTGGTTTCTTGAAGCAATGCTGTAACTTGCAGTTTTAAATCATGTAAATGACCATCTCACAGAAGTATCCTTAAACAAGGTTTAGCACATGTGCATTTGTGACCAAAGGTTTGGCTAACGACAAATTATAACAAGCACCCTAGAGGAAGTAGGGTGGCAGTTTGGGAGAGAATTACAGAGTTTAGCGGCTAGAAATTATTTGTACAGGCTGAGATTGGCCCAATGTCCTCGATCAATGTGATGCATTCAATGGCTAGTGAGCACAGCCTCCCATTGTATTAGTTAGCTGTACAGAAGTTGTATCACTTAGTGACTGCATCAGATGCACCAGAATCTCTCGCATCCCAAAAGATGTGTTAGTTATAGACTCCGGTTAGTTATCTTTGGTATGGGAAAATGGCAAAAAGGCTAGCTGGGGCATGTGTGAGAGAAAGTTACAAGAGTACGAGAAAATATAGGGATGCACAAGGGACTGACTGGATGTGATGTCTGTGGAGCCTCCAAGGATACGATGGGCTGAATGGCTTACTGAAGTAAGTAAATTGGAGAAGATAATGATGCAAGGGCAGAAGAAATGTGCGTTTGCTCTGACTTTAAATGTTTACCAATCTAAAAACCACTACAGAGCCTGCCAAATGGTGACATATTTAGATATACATAAAACAAAATTCTTCAAACAATTCCAATGAGTTCTTTCCCTGTAATTTTCTTTTACCAGAAACTTCTTATTTTTAACATGCTAATTATCTTCCTGAAAGCGCCACATTATCTATTTTCTCTCTCACATCATTGTCTTCCTTAGCTCGCCAAACTGCGTCCCTTACTTTGACAATTGTCCTTGAGGAAAGTATCAAAAGTGACATTTCTGAGTATCTGATGAAGGCATTGCTGCAATTTTCCAGTGGTAGCCACTAGTTACAAAGAACATAACTGTGGAATGACTATGCACCCTTACTGCAGGATGGTCAGTGGCCAGAGATAACAAATGAACCAACTGAAGATGAGAATGGTACTGGTTATGATCATGACTGAACTGTCAGAGGCCACAGAAGCAAATTGTAAAAAGGAAGTGGGCAATGCTTGAAAGATAAATCCCTTCTTGGGTAGAACTAAGTTAAAGAACCACATGTCATGAAGTCCTGGATGTTGCAGAATGGACACTATAGCCAGTCATGCCTGTAATGACTCTTTGCAAGTTCTCTCCATATACTCCCACTCCCCCATTGCTCTTTCCTAACACCCCACATTTGTTTTTTTTTCTTTTCAAATATTTACCTGCTGGTCCTTTTGTTAAATAGCCCTGGTATTATAAGTCCTGTTGGAAGATCTCTTTATGAAAACCCTTTGGTATTTGGAGTATTTCCACAACTTTGCTTTGACTTGTTTGAAATTATAACCCAAGGATAAACTTAAATTTTGAGACACTACTTAAAATCAGAATAAGACATGTGTTTTGTAACTTCAAAACATTAACCTAATTCAAAGGAAGACATAGGGGTCCAAAATGTGGGTCTAACTTTGTGGTACTTTAAGTGAGGCATGCATGTATCATGTCGTAGCGTGATGACATGCAATTCATGTATTTATACATATAACCCATAATGAATTATTTAAATAAACAGGAATGCTTCACCAACCAAAATATAAATATATATATATCTATCTAACTTCCGCTAATGCCCCACCTCCCCCTCATACCCCATCTGTTATTTATTTTTATACACACATTCTTT
This sequence comes from Mobula birostris, assembly GCF_030028105.1. Taxonomy (NCBI): domain Eukaryota; kingdom Metazoa; phylum Chordata; class Chondrichthyes; order Myliobatiformes; family Myliobatidae; genus Mobula; species Mobula birostris. The sequence goes on along the minus strand of NC_092374.1, from coordinate 62,880,473 downwards.
GTCTCACTCTCCTTTTTCTCCCTCTGTCCCTCTGACTATACCCCTTGCCCATCCTCTGGTTCCCCCGCCCGCCTTGTCTTTCTCCCCGGACCTCCTGTCCCATGATCCTCTCATATCCCTTTTGCCAATCACCTGTCCAGCTCGTGGCTCCATCCCTCCCCCTCCTGTCTTCTCCTATCATTTTGGATCTCCCCCTCCCCCTCCCACTTTCAAATCTCTTACTAACTCTTCCTTCAGTTAGTCCTGACAGTTGTGTATATATACATACACACACAAGATTACGAAAACATTAAATATTAAATACACAACTGTCCTCCCTATTCAACTATAAACTCCAACTCAACTGAGAATTCATCTTTGTATATACACAACTACTATATACAGACATCCACAGCATCATCAATTTTTAAATTATTCCATTCGGGCTTAAAGATTTCATCGCTGTGAAGGCTTTCCTAATCTTTGGGATGATCTCTTGGTTGGTGAGATTTGTGGCTCTGATACAATCTCAGGTTCTGGGGCCTCCTCCATGGTGGTTTTAGGAGTTGATTCTGAATCTACAAGAAGTGGTTCTGACAGCTCTGGCCACCTTTCTTCTTTTTTCTAGTTTGTACATCTTGATCTTGTGATGGTACATTTAGTTCACTGAAATATTCTCCTATTAATCCTTCTATTGTTCCCTTTATGATCTGATATCTTCTCTTGATTTCCTCATACAAAACTTCATCTGATGAATCCTCTGTTTTCGTATCTCCATTGACTCCTTTCTTCTTGGTTTTCTGTTCATCCAACTGGTCTTTGGTCTTTGTATCTACTTTTACAAGCAGCTTTTTGTCTCCCACTTGAAGTTCAATCAATAACTAATGCATGCATAGTAGTTTTTTTATATACTCACAAAAGCCAAATGCTCGCAAGTTTCCTAAAGCTCCTTGAACTCTCTTCCAGCTGTCCACAAGTAACTGTCTGATTAACAACTGCTTTTGTTGCTTTTAAGATTCCTCTGAACAGCTTGGTCCTTCCTTGCTCCAATATGCTTTGCAACCAGAGGCACAAAAGTTGGCACCAATTCCTGTTTGTCCTCTGGGCAACAGTTCATGGTGTTCAGCATGAAGACAGTTGTGGCATTATGCAATAACTTTCTTAGTTTGCTTTCAGTTGGTTTCATTGTAGTGGATGTGGTTTGCAAATGGTGGATGGATCTCCAATCAAGGGGTAGTTGTCTCAGCCAATCATGTCCCCACATTGCTGGTCCTTCCTTCTATTTTTACCACATACAACTCAATGTGGCTTGTTGACTGTTGTGTTTCACTGTCACTAATGTCATTCCCACAGGAGTCATCTTTTCTCCAGTATAAGCGTGCAGATTAGTGCTCGTTTTAAAACTGCAACTTGGCTCTATCTTTTTCTCTTTCTTGTGCAGTCCATTTGTTTTTGTCTGTCCAACATGTTATTTGTATGTGTGCTACTTTGTTGCATTTTCTTCAAATTTTGCCTTTAAACTTGCAGCTGTTTGGTGAAAGTGAGCCCCCACCAAAACAGTAACACAATTAGTTTGTCCAGACTGGTTCTGTTAAATTTTGTTCACACTCACTTTCTTTCCTGACAGCAACTCAATTGCATCGCTGTCTGCGGTTTCTACTGAAATAGCGATTTCAACTGCTCTTTTAAATACAATTTGTGGTTCGGATAGGAGCCATTTTTGAATGCTTTCTTTTAAGATTTCACTAAGTGATCTCATAGTGCCTTATTAAGCCCATTACTGAACTGACAATGCTCAGATAATCTCTTCAATTCAGCCACATATGCTGAAATGAACTCCCCTCTTTGACTCCACTTATGAAACCTAAAGCACTCGGCAATCAATAATGATGGTTTTGGTTGTAAGTGTTCCTGCATTACCTTGACAATATCAGCAAAGCTCATTTCTGTTGGTTTGGTTGGAGCAGTCAGACTTTGCAAATTGTATTTCTTTAAACCCAATGAACTCAACAAAATCGGCACTTGCTTCCCATTGGCTATTTCGTTTGCTTCAAAATATTGATCCAATAGCTCAGTATACATGAGCAAATTACCGGAGGTGTAATCAAACTTATCAATCTTTTGAATGTGGCCAGCCTTTTCTGCTTTTTTAAAATTGTTATTATCACCCAGTAGTCACTCTTCATGAACCTGTGAATTCCTCTGTTTTCTGACCTTTTTAAAAAATTGGATTCTGTCTTCCCTTCCAAAGAACACGTACTGCACTAACAAGAGAAATTCTGCAGATGCTTGAAAACCGAGCAACGCACACAAAATGCTGGAGGATCTCTGCCATGCTGATGCTGCCGTGTGCTGCACTGTTTTTTTTAAACTAGATCATCTTGTTATAAGTAATTGTTACATGGTTATATCTCTGCACATGCTGGACTGTTCTTTATTTTAAATTTGCCATTGCTCTCACTGTGCTTTTTAAAAATGTGAACATGTCGCTACGCTTGAATGGGTCGGTAGCCATCTCAGGTTTGTTTTAAAAAAAAAACCTTGTTGCCAATGTTATGTTGTGTAACTTCAAAAATAATTCAAAGGAAGACACAGCAGTCTGAAATGTGGGTCTAACTTCGAGTTTACTTTAAAGTAGGCGCACACGTATCGTGGTAGCGTGATGACGTATGCTATTCAAGTATTTGCGTGTATAACCCAGAATGAATTATTTAAATGAACAGGAATGCTTAATCAACCTATTATGTATGTAGAAAAAAAGGTGTTTATCTTTAAAGTTAAGGTCATCCAAACTCACTTCCAGCCAACTCACCCATCACCCCAGTGTGCGCCGACATATGCTGGCTGCCATTTAAACACTGTCTCAGTTATAAAATAATTTGTGCATGTTTTCAACCTTAATCTTTGACCTTGCTTCAACTCTTAGATCTTGTTCAATTTCATAACTGTCAGAGACCTCCACATTGCTCCAACACTAGCTTCTTGATTATCGTCCAATTTAATTGCTCCGCATTTGGTGACCATGCCTTCAGGTGCATGGGCCTTTGAATTCTGGAATTATCTCCATAGTCTTACAGTTGTATAATTCTGTAAGAGACTCTTTAATGCCACCTTTTGATCAAGCTTCCAGTTATCTAATCTTCCATTGCCCAAGGCACAGTTTTACATAACGCTACTGTGAATTTGTTTGGGGCCTTTGCTAAAGAAGCTGTAATAAAGAAATAATTAGCAATCCTTCATTTTGTACCACAATTTTGAACATCTGGATGATATTAGCTAGGAAGGAGGGATAAGAGCCCAATCTAAAGTGCATTACAATTGTCTATTGCTGGGTATAAATTGCAAAGGTCTTTAACATAAAGGTTGCTGACAAAGTATGTGAGGTAAGGTTACATTGGCTAGAGCTGAAACGGTGTTGGCATGAGTTGCTAATAAGTTGTAGAATGTAGGGATTGACACCTGGCCAATATACTTTGCTGCCATGTCACAGTTAGTGCATTGTCCGACTTTACTTCCAGCCTTGCTTTCGAGCAGCATGGAGCTTTAAATGAGGCTTTTGACTTGTGAATTTCCTTTGTCCTCTGCCAGCCATTAATGATTCCGTTCTCAGTAAAATGACTTGTGCACTGATTTTTGCTTGGAAAGTTAAAAGAAAAAGTCATAATTATTTTCATCTCCTCCCATGAAGTGTATGTCAGTTCAAAGCCAGGATATACTCATCATGCCTAACACCCTCCATAAATCAGTGCAGCCCTTCCAGTGAGGGTGCTGCCCATAGTGGTGGATAGGGAGCTCCAGAATTTGGATCCAGTGATTGAAGTCTATCTCCAAGTTAGGATGGTGTCCATCTTTGTTCTTGGGCAGTAGAGATCGCAAGATGGGCTGTGGCACTGCATTTGCTAGAAGGCCTAGTCTCCTTTTGAGTGGACAGGAATGCTGTGACCTCTGGCAAGACTCCTGGAGGAGGTCTATGTGTTGACAAGTATAAGAACTAGTGTGTGAATGCCTCAGTAGTAATGGCCCCTTGCTCACCACAGATAGTTTTTAATGGTGAAGTGCAGGCCCTTCTGCCTACTGAGGGAGTTCACTGCCAGTGTCGTTATTGCTGTTTACATCCCCCCTCCACTTCCCCTGTGCTAGTGATGGGAAGCATGGCAGGAGATCTATGGTGCAAAGTGCAGCCTCGAAGCTGCTCAAGCTGTTGTCTTCATTGTTGCTGATGACTACAATCACGCCAACTTAAAAACAGTCCTGCCAAAGATCTACCAGCATGTCAACTTTCCAACCAGAGGAGAGAATAAATCAGACCTGGTTTATACCAATGTTTGTGGAGCCTACAAGGCTGCACCCATCCTCACCTTGGGCACTCAGACCACGTATCCATTTTGATAATCCCTGCATACAGACTACTGGTTAAACAAGTCAAACCAGTTCACAGGGAGATCAGGACCTGGTCAGAAGGTGTCACCTCAGCGCTGCCAGTCTGCTCCCAAAGCACGGACTGGGAGGTGGCTACCTATGATCATCATGTCACATTGATGAATGTATTGGTGACCAGCAACATTGGAAAGTGCATTGAGGATGTTATTGTGATTAAACAACACACTGCTAGGACAAGCCAGAAACCGTGGTTGACTGTGGAGGTTCATGCACTGCTTAGGGATTAGGACACTGCCTTCACATTGGGGCTAGGACAACCAAGGTCAGCAAGAGACATGCTCGCCCTTGCCATCAGAAAGCAAACTATCAGTATGTACAGAAAATGCACAGACACCTTTGTGACAGCAGGGACACGTGGCACATGGGGCAAGGTATACAACCTTAACCCGATTACAAGTCCACCCTGTGTGTCAATGATTGTGACATCTCCCTTCCTGTTGGGCAGAATGCTTTCTATGCATGTAACCAGTGTGACGTTGAGGAAAGCCTCCTCTCTTCCTGAGGAGCAGGCACACTGTCTGGCTGCAGCAGAATTGTGGAAGACTAGTTGGGGTAAACCCATCAAAGCTGCAGGGCCAGACAAAGTACCTGGTCAGATTCTGTGGAACTGTGCAGCCGAGCTAACAGGAGTCTTAACAGACATCTTTAATATTTCTCTGAAACAGTCCACTGTCCCTGCAGACTTTGAGGTGCCCAAGAGGGCAAGGGTAAGTGGCCGAAATGATTACTGCCCAGTGGCACTAACCGCAACATTCATGAAGTGCTTTGGCCAGATGGTTCCCACCTTCCAGATACTTTGGACCCTCTTGAATTCACGTGCTGCTCACACCAGTCCTTTAATGATGTCATAGGCTTGGCCCTCCACTCTGCCCTGATCCCCCTGGAAAACGATGCCTCTTACACCAGGTCATTGTTCATCAACTTCAGCTCAGCAATTAATGCCATCATCCCTCGGGCTGGTGGGTAAACTGTTCTTGCTGGGGCTCATCATCCCTCTCCGTAACTGGATCTTGACCTTCCTGATGGAAGGACCCCGGTCAGTTTGAGTTGGCAGCTGGTGTCTCCCCCACCTCTAGGGCCAGGGCTGAGTGCTCAGCCTGCCGTTGTTCACACTGCTGACTCATGACTGTGCTGTCTGGTCCAGATCAAACCATGTCATCAAATGCATTGGTAATACTACAGTGGTTGGCCTCGTCAGCATGTAGAGAGGCTTGTCAAATGGTGTGAGGATAACAACCCGAGTTTTCACGTGGACAAAACAAAAGTGATGATTGTGGACTTCAGGAAGTCACAGGCTGTGCTGTGGAGAGAGTGAAGAAGGGAAAGTTCCTTGGTGTGCATGTAATAGATGGTCTAACCTGGACCCACAACGCCACCTCACTAGTCAAGAAGGCACAGCAGTGTCTAAACTTTCTGAGGAGACTGAGGTGTGCAAGGCTCCCTCCCCCAGAGTGTCTTGTCTGGCTGCATCATCGTGTGGTACGGAAGTTGCAAGGAATCAGAATCAGGTTGCGAGACCCCATAGAGAAGAGAAAAAACTAAAAATCTCAGGGATCTCTTCCCTACCCCCACCCAATTTGTAACATTTACTGGGAGCATTGCAGATGAAGGGCCCAATGCATTGTTGAGAAATCCTACCACCTATCCCATAATCTCTTTGACCCACCACCATCAAGGAGGTGGTGCAGGGATATCAGGTCTTGGGCTGCCAGATTAGGTAACAGCTTCTTTTCTCAGGCTGTGAAACTAATGAATTCCCTGCCACCACCAAGATCTCGTCACCAGAACAGTGAACTGTTTACTTGTGCTCCGCTTTACTACATGCATTTTGGATTGTCTGTTACTAACTTGTATAATATTTTGCTTTGTGTGTTGTCTGGGATACAAGTTTTGTTGGTACACCATGGTCTGGAAGAATGCGGTTTCATTTGTTTGTATATATGTACAGTCAGATGACAAACTTGATCAGTGCTGTATGCAAGATAAGTACACTGAAACGTAAGTGCTGAAACTTGATGTTTTGACATAAGGCTTCTATTATTTAATATTATAGCATTTCAGAAATGTAAGTGATATTTCACTGGCATGTAAAAGCCTAGAAAATTACAAGTTGGAATCCCATTCCTATATTGAGGTACAGTACACTCTCAACCATGGGGACTACCAGTTCTATGTGAATTGTTCAAAAGAACATTACACCCCACATCATGCATAAATGTTTAAGAAAATTGCAGAACATGCTTGTCCTTTAAAATAACAATGCCTTATTCTGAACAACATGAACCCATCAACATTTTTATATTATTTGTTTTGCACTATTTTAAATCTATTTAATATAATATATACTTTATTTTTCTTTCTATATTGCCAAATATTACATTGTACTGCTTCTGCTAAGTTAACAAATTTCACAACATGTGCCAGTGATAATAAACCTGATTCTGATTGTGAAATTGTACACTTTAAGGATATTAATGGTAAATGCAGCTACATTAAATAAATGACTGCACATAGCATCACATGAAATGCCAAATCTTCAAAAGCTTTTGCTGCTAGTCAACCTACAACTGCATTAGCCTAAGTGCAAATACAGTTTTAAAAAAAAAAGTTTTTTAATGCTTACATTGCATTTTGATTAAGAAAATGAAATGAATACTCTAAGATGCATTTGCCAGTTGCATAAGGATTCAGGGTGCATAAATAAAAGAGAAAGTTTAGTGTACATTTGTTTGGTTAAATAAATCAATCTGGAGCAAAAAGCTAATATTGGTTGTGGTGACCATAAAAGTGCTGAATGATTATAAAAGCCCACCTAATTTTCCATCTGACCATCTGACATCATTGCCCAGCCTGGCTAATGTCCATCTCCAGACCCACAGACACCTAGTTGATTCCTCTGTGGAGCAGCAAATGATCCATTGCTTGTAGTTCAGTGACACTAAGTCCTGCATAGATCTACTTACTGCCAATTGTTCTACAAAACCAATTGTACTGTAGGAAACATTAACATTGCAGCTAATGTATGTATAGCAAGGTCCCAACAACAGTGCTAATCTGCTTTAGTAAAGTTGATTGAGGGATGAATGTAGGAGGAAGGCATAAAGAGAGCAACTCGGCTCTTCTCGATCAGGAGTTACCAATCGGGGTCAATGGACCCCTCAGTTAACGGTAGGTCTCCATGGCATAAAAAAATGGTGGGGAACTCCTGATCTGTATAATGTTGCTGGATCTACTTGAGTGATGAAAGTGAGAGAGATGTTAACTAGTCAGTGTAGATTAATGGCAGTTAGCAGAATTTTGGAAATGTGTTACACTTTTTGGTGTGGACAGTTGATTCGTGTTAAGTTGAAAGTAGCCTGCTCCTTTAGCTCCAGTAGAAGTTTAGATTTTAGTTCCCACTGTTCGCAAGCTCTCCCAAAATATTCCTGGTTTCTTAAATCCTTTCCAATCATTTCTGAAAAGCTTTTTGAGCTTTGAGGGGTAAACAGGCAGAGCTTTGAGTGTGGGGAATATCGAGTGTTGAGATTTAAGTATATGAATGTAGGCGTATTTACTTACACTGTGTAATAGAAGTTTATCAGGAAATTGATTAGTGTTGTACAGTTTGTACACCGAAGTTTATATTTTTCCATCAGATTTGGTTATGCCTCTTGACGAAACAGGAGATGCAGTGCTCATCTTGTTTCCCAATGAAGATTATTAATAAAGACTTTCTCCTATCATGTCCCACACAAAGCTTGGAGCACTCCTGCAGAAGGAGACTTTCACTGCTCTCCGGTTGGTTTTGATAATCCATTGTGTTTTGTGCTGGGACTTGAACTCAAATCTTGTCCTGCTGCTCTCTCCCTGGTCTTTCCAACTTTACTAATGCCGAACAGCCAATCACAATTTGCCCTGCAATCCAATAAATCCTTCAGCCACTTTCATCCTCACCCATCTGATACTCAGTTCTGACTCCTGAATTCATGCTTTGTGCTCAGTAGAAATTGATAGGTCTTGCAAAGCATTTGCAGATTGGTCATGATTAGGCTGGGATTAAATGGGCGGGGGGGGGGGCTGCTGGGCTCAAAGGACCGGGAGGGCCTATTCTACACTGTCTCTCATAAATAAATAAATAAATCATTTGCTGATCTGCTGAACGTTACTGAATTTAAGTGCTTCCAGCTGCCAAAGAATTTTTGGGCCAATGTGTTTCATTGCACTTTCAACTTTCAATTAACCCCTTCTTCTCATTCTCCAACTTTAACTCTTTGCAATCCCCTCAAGATTTGTGTGGCTACTGGAGCACCTTCAATTACTCCAAAAGACTGAGGTTTGGTAAAATACTGAAAGGCTTTTATTCGTTGTACAATAGGACCTCCACAGTGAGTGTCTGCCCCCGGACTGAGGGGGAGGGGCAAGACGAACACCTTTATACAGGACTCTGTGGGAGGAGCTACAGGGGCAGTCAGCAGAGGGGTGTGTCCAGACAGGCAACCGAGTTACAACATATATACATGGTTTACCACATTCACCCCTCCTTTTTTTTTTTAAAAAGAGTCTCGTGGGGTGAAGTGACTGAGAATCTTTACAAGAAGTATATTTACAGGTTAAGTCTATCAGGTGGTCGAGTCCGTCGCTGTGATCTACGTAGCACCGGCGATGGCGGTTGTGCTGGCTCCGGCCTGACTTCAGGTGCCAGCACGTTAGGCATCGGTAATCCCTCGTGTGTGTGCATCGCGCCCGGTATGGGAGTGTCGTGTGGTGTCTGTATAGGGTTTGGGGTGCACGGTGTCTCGTAGGTACATACATTGGTGGGGACGGGGTCAATAGTCACCACGGAGTGTTCAGGGTAGGGGCCCGGAGCTCCTGCGGGCGCCAGGTCGCAGATGGAGACCGTGTCCTCCCGCCCATCAGGTAAAACCACGTAGGCATACTGGGAGTTCACATGAAGTAAGTGAACCCTCTCGACTATCGGGGAGTATTTATTGCTCCTCGCATGTTTCCGGAGCAGCACTGGCCCCGGGGACATCAGCCAAGATGGTAGGGTGGTTCCAGTGGTCGATTTTCTGGGAAAAGAAAAGAACCGCTCATGAGGGGTGGCATTGGTGGCCGTGCAGAACAGGGAGCGGATGGAGTGGAGTGCCTCGGGAAGGACCTCCTGCCAGCGGGAGACCGGCAGTCCCTTTGACCTGAGGGCTAAGAGTGTGGCTTTCCACACCGTGCCATTCTCCTTCTCTACCTGTCCATTCCCCTGGGGATTATAGCTCGTGGTCCTACTGGTTGCAATTCCCCTAGCCAGTAGATATTGGCGCAGCTCGTCACTCAATAAATGAGGACCCTCTGTCACTGTGGATATAGCATAGGTATCCGAACAGAGTGAAGAGCTTGCGCAGGGCTTTTATAACTGACGTGGTAGTGGTGTCGGGGCAGGGGATGGCGAAGGGGAACCGCGAGTACTCGTCAATTACGTTAAGAAAGTACACATTGCTGTCGGTGGAGGGAAGGCGGCCCTTGAAGTCAACACTCAGTCGCTCAAAGGGGCGGGTGGCCTTGATTAGTTGTGCCTTTTCGGGTCGGTAGAAGTGCGGTTTGCACTCTGCGCAGACTTGGCAGTCCCTGGTCATCATCCTGATCTCCTCAAGGGAGTAAGGCAGGTTCCGGGCTTTCACGAAGTGGAAAAGCCGGGTGACTCCCGGGTGGCAAAGGTCTACATGTAGGGCGTATAGCCGGTCGATCTGCGCGCTGGTGCATGTTCCCCGGGATAGGGCATCGGAGGGCTCGTTGAGCTTCCCAGGCCTGTACATGATGTCATAGTTGTAAGTGGAGAGTTCGATTCTCCACCTCAGAATTTTATCACTTTTGATTTTGCTCTGCTGCTGATTATTAAACATGAATGTGACTGAGCGCTGGTCAGTTAGCAGGGTGAACCTTTTGCCGGCAAGATAGTGCCTCCAGTGCCTAATAGCTTCCACTATGGCCTGGGCCTCTTTCTGTACTGCAGAGTGCCGAATTTCAGGGCCTTGAAGGGTACGGGAGAAGAACGCCACTGGTCTTCCTGCCTGGTTGAGGGTAGCAGCCAGCGCAAAGTCGGCGGCGTCACTCTCTACTTGGAAGGGAATGGCCTCATCCACCACATGCATTGCTGCTTTGGCAATGTCCCCTTTTATGCGGTTGAAGGCCGCGTGGGCCTCGGCAGAGAGGGGGAATGTGGTGGACTTGACCAGGGGGCGGGCCTTGTCTGCATAGTTAGAGACCCATTGGGCGTAATATGAAAAGAAGCCCAGGCACCTTTTGAGGGCTCTGAGGGTATTGGGAAGAGGGAGTTCCAACAAGGGGCGCATACGGTCGGGGTCAGGGCCAATGACTCCATTCTCCACAACACACACAAGGATAGCAAGTCAGGTGGTCCCAAATACACACTTGTCCTTGTTATAGGTGAGGTTGAAAGATTTGGCCTCTTGGAGAAATTTTTGGAGGTTGTTGTCGTGGTCCTGCTGGTCGTGACCGCAGATGGTGATGTTATCCAGATATGGGAACGTGGCCTTCAGTTGGTACTGGTCCACCATCCGGTCCATTGCCCTCTGGAAGACAGATACACCATTCGTGACACCAAAGGGGACGCGCAGGAATTGATAAAGCCTGCCGTCCACCTCGAAGGCGGTGTAAGAGCGGTCCTCCCGGCAGATGGGGAGCTGATGGTAAGCAGATTTTAGGTCTATGGTCGAGTACACCTTGTACTGTGCTATCTGATTGACCATATCCGCGATGCAGGGTAGAGGGTACGCATCGAGCTGCGTGAACCTATTGATGGTCTGGCTATAGTCCACGACCATCCTATTCTTCTCCCCGTTCCAAACAACAACCACCTGCGCCCTCCAAGGACTTGTGCTTGCCTCAATGACCCCCTCCCTGAGCAGCCGCTGCACCTCCGACTTAATGAAAGCTCTGTCCCCCACGCTGTACCTCCTGCTTTTAGTTGCCACAGGTTTACATTCGGGAGTCAGGTTGGCAAACAGCGGTGGGGGAGGGATCCTGAGGGTGGAGAGGCCGCAAGTGGCAGTTGGCATGGTGTTGGGTGGGATGTGCGGGTCGGTGTGTGTGTGTGTGGTCAGTAGCGGGGTACGTGACACATCTCTACAAAACGGGATTTATGACAGTAATTGGCGGGAGGGGCCCATCATACTTCATTGTCACGCTTTTTACCAAACCTTAGTCTTTTGGAGTAATTGAAGGTGCTTCAATTTTATTCGCTGTACGTTTTAAAACATGGAACAGGCCCTGAGACCAGAAAAATTAGACCTCGATCCGCAAATGCCTGATGCTGGAAACGCTTTCGAACTCTGGCTGGCCTGCTTCGAAGCGTATCTAGAGGAGATTAAAGCGACCGACCCCGTAGCGAAGCGCAGAGTTCTACTCTCCAGGGTCAGTCCACGGGTTTATTCGCTGATCAGACACCAGCCGAACTACGACGGCACGATGAACGCACTCAAAAGACAATACCTGCGACCGATAAACAGCGTCTATGCTTGGCATCGCTTAGCGACACAGCAACAACGGTCCGGGGAATCGAGTGCTGAGTTTGTCCAGGCCCTACGGACGCTCGTGCGAGCCTGCAAATGCCAGGAGCTGACGGTGGCGCAGCATGCAGAACTCCTAGTGAGAAATGCCTTCGTCACGGGGACCAGGTCAGCGTACGTGCGCCAGCGGCTGCTGGAGAAAGCCGATCTTACCCTAATTTCGGCGATCGAGCTGGCTGATACGTTGGAGGCCGCTCTGCATAACTCCGAGGCTCTCCAGGCACGCGATCCCCCGATGGCCTTGTGGGCGCCGCAGACCCCGCAACCCGCCGATGAATCGACCTCGGCTGCAGCCAGTCGTGAGTCCGCGAAGTGCTACTTCTGCGGACTGGAGAAGCACCCCCGGAAACGCTGCACAGCCAGACAAGCTACCTGTTCCAGCTGCGGAAAGAAGGGCCACTTCACCAAGGTCTGTAAGTCAAAACCGCGAGCGGGATCAAGCAGCACCACGTGCGAGATGTGGGGGTCGCCATCTTCCCTGCACACTGCCACCACGTGCGAGACATGGGGGCCGCCATCTTCCCTGCACGCCGCCACCACGTGTGAGACATGGGGCGGCCATCTTGGTCGGCGCCACCTCCCACCGCCTACGACCAACGGGTGCTCACGGACCACCCCACCGCGCCGGACCAAGACAGCAACCCCACCCTGGCTTCCATGACCCTCAACCAAAGCGCTCCCCACCAGCTCGCAAGGTCAATGATGGACATTCTGGTGGAGGGGCACAGGACAAGCTGCCTGTTTGATACAGGCAGCACGGAGAGTTTTATCCACCCGGCCACCGTACAGCAAATAAAATTGAAGTACCTTCAATTACTCCAAAAGACTGAGGTTTGGTAAAATACTGAAGGACTTTTATTCGCTGTACAATACGACCTCCATAGTGAGTGTCTGCCCCCAGACTGAGGTGGAGGGGCAAGGCGAATACCTTTATACAGGACACTGTGGGAGGAGCCACAGGGGCAGTCAGCCGAGGGGTGTGTCCAGACAGGTAACGGAGTTACAACATATATACATGGTTTACCACAGCTACAAGATTTTATAATTCTTAAATAGTTACTGGGTGTAGATTACAGATATGTGGTTATCCTGTTTATAAGATTGTTAGCTAGTTTATACACACCATTGAGCATTGTTTTTTGTTTCAGTCTTGCAGTCTTCACTTGTCCTATATCAGAAAGCTGTGAGGTTTGTATTGAGAAACTTTTGACTGCTTTTTATTTAAGTCAACAAGTCTTTTAATCACCCACATTGTGCACTTTGACTAATGCAATGAGAAACTAAATCCTGTGAAAATTTAATAAAAGAACCTAACATGGCACTGCTCTCTTTGAAGGATATCAAAATATCTGATGGATATTTTGGCATATTGGCAACATCTCGCAGCTGAAATTGAGTGGAAGTTGTGACTAAGTAGCCCATACAAATAAAGGTTCCGGATGTTTATGTATTTTTGCACTATAATCTAAATGTATTTATTTATTGGAACAAACTGCTTTTCCAGATATGCTAGTTACAAATTGGTCCATCTTTGAATGATATTTAGTGAAATCCTAAAGTTTGTAAGACATCTTTTTCCACCCCGCCCAAGCCAATGATTGATGTCTTCAAAAAGATTTCTTGTTTTTTTTAAACTTGCTGTGCAAATATTTTTGGGCTGGGATTGGAGTGAAAATATTGGTTTACGTTTGTTCCAAAGTTTTCTCCTCAGAAGAAGTTTGTAGTTAGTGTAGCTAGATCCCATGATCTTGATGAGTTAAATATGACAATCCTCCCCAACATCTAGGAGAACAGTTTGAATTTTTTTAACAGTTTTCACAACTTCAATTCAGCTGGAAGCCAATGAAATATTTATGATGTAGTGGATGTTTTGGGATAAAAAGCGCATAACTTACACACAACATGCTCCTACGACCAGCAACTTGATGTGAGTGGATTGTTACTTTGGTTGGAAAATAAATATTGTCATATTAGAAAGTCTTCCCTGGTGCACCGGCCAGTCTGGATGGCATGGCGGTACAGTTAGTAAAGCTGCTGCCTCTTGACCTCAAATACCCAGACTCCATCATGACTTTGGGTGCTGTCTGTGTGGAGTTTGCATGTGTTCCTGTGATTATAAGGATCTACTCCTACATCCCAAACACATAGATTGGTAGGTTGATTGCCCAGGTGTGTAGGTGAGTTGCAGAGTCTGGGAGAGTTTGATGAGGAATGTGGGGGAAAATGAAATGGGATTAACGTAGGATTAGTTTAAATGGGCGGTTAATGGTTGCTATGGACTTGGAATGAGGGCCTGTTTCCATGCTGTATCTCTTTCTCTGTTTCACCACAGCATCATCAGAGCCGATCAGCTCTCAGTTTCACAGCGTATCTGGAAGATGCTTCTTTGGCAATACTGCACACTGTGAAGCAAGATTTATTTTTATTAAGTGAGGTGCGATCCCAGTATCTCCAGAGAAAGTGACCACAAATCTGGGCTAAACTTAATAGTTCTACCTGGAACACTTTGACAACAGCTTTCCCAGCATGGACCTATGACTGAACATGGGACCTGAGGAGACTAAGTATGGTGGTATCATAGTACAGTCATTGCCACAATGTTTTACAACACGAGTGATTAAGGTTCAATTCCTGTCGCTGTCTGTAAGGAGTTTGTACATTCTTTCCGTAGTCATGTAGTTTTCCTCCTGGTGTTCCAGTTTCCTCCCACATCCCAAAGATATAGGGGTTGGGGTTAGTAAATTGTGAGCATGCTATGTTAGTGTCAGAAGTGTGGTGGCACTCACTGTCCCCAATCTATCTTCAGAATGTGTTCACCACAGACACAAACAACACATTTCACTGTGTTTCAACATCCATTTGACAAAGCTCATCTTTCTTTAACCCTTTGTCACTTTGCTCTGGCTTTAGCTGAAGTTCATGCAGCTTGGAAGCACTGCCTGAGTCTTGCTGTTGAATACGCACTCCCCAGTTTGTACTCTGGTTAGACCTGGTGCGTGATCCGTGAGCTATATGTTTGAATGGGGATCTTGCAGCAGGGTGATAATATTTTTAACTGTGCCTGTCAATCTTCAGGCTAATTAATACAACCTACTTGTGATGAAAGATGCATTTTTAACTCACCGTGCCACTACACAGATATCAAGGGTGTGCTGACATTTTTTTATTTTTTGTGCTGGCTGCCAATTGTCTTGAGTCCAGATTTTTTAAATCTCAATGGTCTGCAGAGAAAGTTATTGTCATAGACTTAATACAGCACAGAAACAGGCCTTCGCCCTTCAACTCCACGTGGACAATTTACACTAATCCTACAGTTCCACTTTTCACTCTTCCCATGTTACCAAAGCCCCCTCAGTTCTATCATCTGCTTCTCTGCTGGAGGAAAGTTCCAGAGGCTAATTAACCTACATCTCTTCCAGCAAGGAGCATCTGAAGGAAACTCAGGTTGTCCCAAGGAGAAGGTGTAAATACCACACAAGTCAGGGTTGAACCTGGCTCACTGGTGTAGTGTGGGACCAGCACTGAGCCACATTGCCCACGTCTGCTTTGCCTTATCTTAAAGCCTCTCCAGAGGATGCATAATAGTTGACCGGGATGGATTTGCTTGTTTTCCCTCTTGTGAGCTAGAAACTATTTGCTATTAGGTTTGGAAAGATGCATCATTTTCACTGTGGGAACATGACTAGAAACTGGGAGTACGGTGAGAGGACATTGAGTTGTCCACCAGGTTTGGATCTGCCAGTTGATGTTACACCTTCCTCTGCCTGTTTCCCATATGTTCCTATCCAATTTTTAACCCGGTTTCCCCCTGCTGAGGTGCTTTTGACTCTGCTTTCGTTCTTCCTTTGATACCTTATCCCAACAGCATTCACATGATAGTTGGTTTCCAGTTGTATTCGTTTGGTCTGGCTGAAGCAAATCGACATCAAAGAAATAAAAATTATTTGAAGGCCTTTCCATCCCCTGCTTTACGTTTTCACTTAAGACTTCCACACTCTTTGTTCAGATGTGCACCAGTCATGTTTAGGTCAGGTCTGTTATCCGGCCAGCAAGGATCTGTATAAACTAGAATGCGTATTTGTTTATGGAGTGCTGCCAAGACTTATCCAGACAACCTGTGCAATGAAATGTTTTTCAGTTTGAAATGAGATTAGAGGCAGAGATTTGCAACAATGCTGAAATAAGCAAAGTTTAAAATTGTTCAGTGATTATAGATCATCAGGAGGAACAAGATTTATTATTGTCTGCTTGTTCTACGGTATTGATTTATTCTGATATTAAACAATGGAACTTATCATTTAACCTTTTGTAAGGGCACATGAAGTAATTGTTGCCTAGAAATATATCAACATTGTGGAACACATGACCTAACTTGTATTTTCAAAACTCTTGAGGTAAGTTGGATTTTAATGTTATTGTTATTTAAACGTGGCTTCCCTATGTCACGGGCAACTTCCCAGTCAATCACATGAATATGGTTCAGTTCCACAACATGGAGTGGAATGAGGCCATTGACAGACAATATTGAATTGAAAGATAAAATCTACCATGAAATTTCCCTGTCCGTCACCTGTCCCCTAAAAATGCTTTTGATCTATGGGACATTTTAGTATTTCTGTATGTGGTATCTCAAATTGACTTTAATAACAGCCGTGTGAAACTGTGCTACTCTTACTAATTAATTTCAAGTGTTCTCAGTACTCTGTTGGGCAATAGGGGATTGAAGATTTAGTTAAATTAGAACAGCAATATTTAAGTCTTTTAACATATCACAGGCACTCCTGATTGCCTTTTCCTCCTATTGTGTTGTCTATTTCTGCCCTCCCTATGTTCTAAAATTTGATGTACCAATTGCATTTTTTTGTTTAACATTCAGCATCAAACAAGATGCTGGCTGTCAACTGCCAAGCATTAACTGTCCATTTCGGTCCACAGATATTGCCTGACCCATTAAATTCCTCCAGCACCTGCAGTCTCTTGTCTCTTTAATGATTGTGCACTTTTTTCCCCCTAAACTACTTAGTCTGGTGTCATCAGTGGACAAACTTTGGCCAACCTTCTATATTGACCAAGTTCAAAGTGGCCAAAAAGAGAAATGGGTTTCACCCAACCCATCAAACCTGCACTGCATTTGGCCACCACTGACTTTTCTTTGACACACAGAGACACAGAGTCTCCTACTGGATGTAAATAATATTAGTGGCCACTCAGTACACATAGAGATCTAATAGATGGTGTGTTTTGGGTGGCAGCAGACTGGACAATGTCCAGGAAGATTGGAAATGGAAGCAGGAGTAGGCCATTTGGCCCCAAGAGCCTGTTCTGCATTCAATACGATCTGCTCATTGCCAATTCCCTACCTGGTTCCCATAATCCTTGATTCCAAAAATCTGACTTGGCCTTAAATTCATTCAATGATTCAATTTCCATGGCTCTTTGGATTTTAAGAACTCCAAACTCTGAGAGGAAGAAATGCTACATCTTACTCTTGTCAATTTTATCCAGAGACTTTGTTCCCAGCTCTATAATTCTTACAGAACCAATCTAGACAAGCTCTCTCAGAATCAGTATGCTTCAATAAGAATGCTTTGTTTCCTCGGGTATTGATCCAGTTCATCTTCAATTAATCTAATAAATCTTCCTTCCTTTGGTGGTTGTCCATCGCATTTGATGATGACAGGAATCCTGTGCAGAAGAGCTTTTCAAGTGGCAAAGCTGTTGCAGTGGGGCAGTTCCACTCTCGACCTCAGAAGTCCGGGTCCAGTCATACAAACAAGTGTGACAAACTGGGGTCTTCCTTGGTTGCAGTGGATGACCATGATGTCTTCTGTGCCTTGTCATGCTGTTTACTGTACATGGAGCGTTGCAGTGCTGCTTTCCTGGCCTTTGGATCTCACTATAGATCTTATCCTCCCAGTCTACTGGAGTCAAATTCGCATGCTAGGACAGGCATGTCCCTATCTCACTGAGGTATGAGGCTGCTGGCTACCCTCAGCTGGTTTAGCCCACCTGTCGAAGCAGTTTACGGGGGTGTGGCCTCTGTTGCATGTAAACAGCTACCTGGAGCCACAGATGAGGGTTGAGTGTCCAGTGTTGGGACCGAAGGTGAGTGAGCTGCTCTGGGATGAACACGATGTGCCCCGTCACCAGGGGTCTTGCACCTCTCTGGACACCTTTTTCCACAAGTCAAGTATATTGTTAAATAAGGAGATCAAAATTAGGCAATGTGCAAAATGTGGCCTAAACAAAGCTCTGTAATGAGATGTGCCTCTGTCTATGCTCCATCTCTCTTGTGATAAAGGACCACATTAAATTTGCATGTCTCTTTACATGCCCTATCTGCATATTTTGTGTTGGTTATATGAACTGGTTTTCAGGCTATTGTCCTATTTATACGGTCACAGAACCCAGAAGATCCAATTAGGAACTGCAATGTTCAGGAAAAATTGTGTCGTATCAACTTAATCATCGCAAAAGTAGCACTCCATTGTAACCCTGACTGCTCTTCTGCCTCCAGTTTTCCAAGACTGAAAAGGAAATTGCATTAATGAAAATTCATGATCTTTGTTTAGGTCTGGACTATTTGAAAGTACTCTTAATTTCACTTTAAATAAAAGCACATTTATAGTGAGTCACTTTCCCTTCAGCCAAGCAATATTTTCCCCTTCAAGTGTTTTTCTGATGTCCTCCTGAAAGTTATTGCTGGATCTGCTTTAACTGCCTTTTTAGACAATGCATCTCAGAAGGCTGTAGCTCACTAGACAAACTTGTTCATCTCTTTTCTCGGCTCCTTTCCCAGTGACCATGAACCTGTGCTTGCTGGTGCCTGTACCATGGGAAGCAGTTTCTTGATAATTGCTTACAAGAGGTATGGACAGAAGTGCTAAAAAGTGCAATGATTTTGATTGAAGGACATGCAAACACTTGGGGTCTCAGTGCATGTTGCACTGATGCAGACATGTATTCAGTTGTGGCAGCCTTGTGCAGACGTGTATTGCCAAGGAATTTGGAATTGGTTGCCCGGGTGCCGTTATAGTAGTGGAAAGATTGGAGACCTGATATAGCTAATCTTTCAATAAATAATTCAATGCTGACATGTTTGGGAATTTTCTGTGATGAACAGAAAACTCCAGGTAATTTTGCTTGTGAAATTCATCAAGCTTTTGGCACAGCCTTGGCATTAGAAGCCATTTTTCTGCCACGTTTTAAACAAAACTTCTCAGCAGCGCAGAGCACTCAAGATCTGCTCTTTGTCGACTGCACACAGTGCAAGGTTTGTGTTCTGCCTTCTGCATAGGCAGCCAGAACTGTGACCTTTGACATGACATTCCTTCAGTGTGTGGGAGGCAGCATGCTTTCCTTCTCAATATGTTGCTGTACAATGCAGCGATTAAAGAAAGTCTTGCACTTGCATTGTGCCATACATTGCCTCAGAGTCATTTACAGGCATTCGAATCTGATGTAGGAAGTGCAGGCATTGTTTTTTGCACAGTAAGATCCAACAGACTGAAAATGAGGACCCTGCGCTTTCCAGTCATTACTTTCACGAATTAAGGTACTGCTAGTATTTGTTGTCCATCTCTTATTGCCTCTCCCCAGATCATCTTGGAGGAGAGTTGTATGTCACCCAGACTAATATTGGGTCTGAAATTACTTGGTTCAGACTCTATATAGACAACAATAATAAAACAATTGAGCTTTTACAATGATCCTGGGAAGTCCCTTGGGATTGAGTGATAATTTGATTTGTATATATTGTTTATTGTCATTTATAGTTTTTAATGTACTGCACTGTACTGCCACAAAATTTTAAAAAATCACTATAGGTTAGTGATAATAAATCAGATTTGGATTGTGAGATTTCAGGTGGGTTTGAGGTTTTTCCCTTCAAACATTAGTTCATTAAATGTCAAGATTCAATGCACCATTGTGAATTGGTGTCTGCCTGCTTTAATAGTTAGCACTTGAGGGTTGTGATATAAAATGTTCTCAAGACTTCAGCCATGAGCAGGTTAGTATAGGTTTTTTTTATTTTGAGAATCAGTGCAAGGTCTGTTCTTCTGCGTGTATCAGTGAATTAGACAACAGCAACAACTTGTATCTTATTCTCTGATCAAGTGCATGTACAGGTACAACCTTCATGTTGTAGTTGGGTGATGGTAACTACAGTGGTCTCCCTGCAGACTGCCAGAGGATGAATCATTACCTGGGCTGGCATTGACTAGCTCCTCCTCGTGGCCAGCCCCTAAAATGCAGCGTAAATCCCCTTCACTGAGAAGCTCAAAGTTCGTGACCTTCACTGTGCGTCAACTCCGAGAAATGCAAGCAGCAGTATCAATATTCATGACCTTTGTTCTCTCAATAGCCTTTATCCCCATGCACCCCTCATACAAACTCTTCTCCCTCCTGCCATCTGGCAAAAGGTACCAAAGCATTCCGACTCTCACGACCAGACTGTGTAACAGTTTCTTCCCCCAAGCCATTAGTCTAGTCTGACGCCCACAGACACACACGCAGAGACACACACCCCTCCGCTCCCTTTGCAATTTTTGCTCATTTCTTTCTCAATTCCTGCTAAAACATTGTTTTACATTGTTTATAATTACATCATTTATTATTATATTGTAATTTGTCCTTTACTGTGCCTGTTCTCGTTTATTAATTATTGTACTGTCTTGCACTGTTTTGTACACTTTATGTAGTCCTGTGTAGGTCTGAAGTCTAGTGTAGTTTTGTGTTGTTTCAGGTAGTCTAGTGTAGTTTTGTGTTTCATGTAGCACCATGGTTCTAGAGGAACATTTTCGTTTTTACTGTGTACTGTGCCAGCAGTTATGGTTGAAATGACAATAAAAGCGACTAGACTTGACCATGAAGCTCCCTTCTCAAACTTGGTTCATGGAAGCACACCTCCATCTTACATCAGCTTTGCACTATGCAACCTTGTATCTAACAAATGAGTGCACTACAGACCCAATCTGAGTACAGACTGGTGTCGAGTGAGACAGTATCATACCCCCATCCTTCTTTCTTGCTGCAGTGCTATACCTCACTGGAATGGAACTTATAGGACGTCGTTCCACCTCCACTCCAGAACCCAGACCAGCCCAGCTTCAGTCATTGACCCATGCCCACATGAGACTTGCATCTGTGTGTGTGTGATAAGCTAATAGTTTTGTGGTAACTATTACTGATGCCTATTGTGCTGATATATTTAAATAGATGAGTTTAGGTTCCTCAACCACTGTACTGGGATGATTTTACTCATCAGTTCTGATCTTAACCCAGCTCATAAAATAGTCCACTAATGTTACTGCTGGGTTTCTGTACACTGGCTTGAGGGCAGCCTGGTGGTAAGTGTAAGTAGTTTGTGAACAGCCTGGCATTTACTTAAGATGAGAGGAAATACTTGGTATGGAAACTATATACGGAAGACAATGGAGGAGTTAGGGAGTAGTTGAAGAAGCAGGAGGTGATGAATTGCCTGCTGTTACCTGATAAGGTAATCCATGTGGAAGTTTAAAGTATCCACCGAAGTAAGACCTATCCATGACCATTTTGCCTAAGGAATCCTCTGCATCAGCGCTAATCGGAATTGCACTAATGCAGAATGTGTGTGAGTAGACTTGCAGCCTGCCGTTATTGGGAGATGTGATCAGATCTGGTTGATCAGGCTACAGTGTTGTCTTTAATCTTTATAGAAGGTGGTTCAAAGCAGAACCAAAATTTGTCCTCATTTAATGTTCGGTGTCTGGCTAGTGTTTCCAACGTGTATGTTTCAGAACACCTGCAGAGTATCATTGCATAGTGTTTACTCAGAGCAGATTTCCAAATTTTTGCAGTACATTGTAAAGGAAAATCTACTTCTGGGCACAACCACGAATAATGTAAATACGCGATCTGAAAGATTTTCTGAGTGCCAGTTTAAAAAGAGCCTTGACTCCATTTGGCAATGTTTATGTTAAATCTAAAAGAAGATTTGAATATTTCAAATTTTCTTTTAGATTTAATGTAAACATTACCAACTAAATGAAAATGTTATCCTGTAATTTTTTCCATATTTAATCAGTGTGAGCTATGATTAATAGGATTAAAATCAATATGTTCTTTTGGAAGGGGGTTTTCGATCCAGATGGAACCACTTAATGGTGATGGAGGAATATTGGGATGAAAGAGCTAAGACTGACGTGTGATACTGAGAAATTCACTGCGTTCCCACCAGGGTCCTTTCCTATTTTTCTCACTCCATGATTTAAAGCGATGATCTGGTCATTGTCTCATTGCACTGTTGGATTTGGTTGCTATATTTTCTATTTTGTTATATTGCCCACACTTTTTTAAAAAAAATCTTAATTAGTTGTAAACAAGAGGATAACAGAGGTGGACAAGTGATTTTAAGGGCAGGGTGGAAGTTGGAGGCACAATTGCCCCTACCCTTCCTCCCTTACCACCATTCAGGGCCCCAAACAGTCCTTCCAGGTGAGGCGACACTTCACCTGTGAGTCGACTGGGGTGATATACTGCGTCCGGTGCTCCTGATGTGGCCTTTTATATATTGGCGAGACCCGACGCAGACTGGGAGACCGCTTTGCTGAACATCTACGCTCTGTCCGCCAGAGAAAGCAGGATCTCCCAGTGGCCACACATTTTAATTCCACATCCCATTCCCATTCTGACATGTCTATCCACGTCCTCCTCTACTGTAAAGATGAAGCCACACTCAGGTTGGAGGAACAACACCTTATATTCCGTCTGAGTAGCCTCCAGCCTGATGGCATGAACATCGACTTCTCTAACTTCCGCTAATGCCCCATCTCCCCCTCGTACCCCATCTGTTACTTATTTTTATACACGCATTCTTTCTCTCACTCTCCTTTTTCTCCCTCTGTCCCTCTGAATATACCCCTTGCCCATCCTCTGGGTCCCCCCCCCCTTGTCTTTCTTCCCGGACCTCCTGTCCCATGATCCTCTCGTATCCCCTTTTGCCTATCACCTGTCCAGCTCTTGGCTCCATCCCTCCCCCTCCTGTCTTCTCCTATCATTTTGGATCTCCCCCTCCCCCTCCAACTTTCAAATCCCTTACTCACTCTTCCTTCAGTTAGTCCTGACGAAGGGTCTCGGCCTGAAACGTCGACTGCACCTCTTCCTGCAGATACTGCCTGGCCTGCTGCGTTCACCAGCAACTTTGATGTGTGTTGCCTGGAGAAGCATGATCATTGTTTGCGTCAGACAAGCCCAAAGTTTGCAGCACATATTCCTCTGTTGTAATAAATTTATTGAAGAGTTTCTGGCTGTTAAGTTCGGCTTGTTTCCCTTTTCCTGTTTTCCCCAGCCAGCAATTCCAAGTAAATGGGATTAGTATTGATGGCTGTCCTGGCCATTGTGGGCCGAAGGGGCTCTCTCTGTCCTGTATCACTCTGCCACCTTCTCTTCCCCAGCTCCGTCGTATAATGAACCCCATGGAATACATCATTCTTGAGCAGAGGGGTTAGGGGAAAGTTTAACTGATGTTCAGAATATAGCAAGTTGATGGAAAGTGACCAATTTGCAAAAGGAACAATATTCAGAAGTCATAAAATTAATTGGATTAAGGAACGTATGTTTCTTTCACATGAAGGATTCTTAAGCTCTAGATGGTATCAAGCATAGAGCAGATTCCAGGTGGTTTCTCAATTAGACGTGTATTGAAACGGAATTTATTCACTGGGTTCTGAAGTAAAAGGGTAAAGACAGGATGAGATTGAGCAGGTCTTTCAAACAGTTAGCACATGCTTTATAGGCCTATTGGACTTGTGTGCTATAACGTCCAATTATTTTAAATTCCGCTGATGGGTGAGTCCAGAACCAGAGGCCACAGTTTAAGAATAAGGGGTAGGCCATTTAGAACGGAGTTGAGGAAAAACTTTTTCACCCAGAGAGTGGTGGATATGTGCAATGCTCTGCCCCAGAAGGCAGTGGAGGCCAAGTCTCTGGATGCTTTCAAGAAAGAGATGGATAGAGCTCTTAAAGATAACGGAATCAACGGTTATGGGGATAAGGCAGGAACTGGATACTGATTGTGGATGATCAGCCATGATCACAGTGAATGGCGGTGCTGGCTCGAAGGACCAAATGGCCTACTCCTGCACCTATTGTCTATTGTACTCTGTGTCAAATACAGCTAACCGGTGGTTTTTAGAATTTGTGTGTTTGAGACCCACTACTCAGATTTGAGCATAAACCTCTAGATCAGGGGTTCCCAACTTGGGGTTCATCGACCTCTTCCTTAATGGTGTTGGTCCGTGGGATGAAAATGGTTGGGAGCCCCTGCTCTAGGCTGACGTATCAGTGCGATCCTAAGGGAGTGCAACATTGTTGGAGATGCCATCTTTATCCGAGTGGGATTAAATTGTGATCGAATCTACTGTATGGAAAAGGTTCCATTCCATCATCCTGAAAAACAGGGCAGAGCAGATGGTGCTCTGATAAATATTTTCCTTCACTTCACTAAATCAAGTTGTTGTCATAGTCAATTCTACTATTGCTGTTGTTTGGGAGCTTGCTGTTCTCAAATTGGTCGCCACATTTCTGCATTAAAACAGCCACAGTATTTCAAAAATACAACTGAAATGTCTTCTGATAGGATGTGCGGTGATCACGAGAAAAGTTATAAAGATGCAAGTCTTCCCTGTCATTTGAGGCCCAGTTCCCTGAGGCATCAACCATTCCAACTAATATGTATCAAATTTTCCATTTAATCAGCTGTTTTTCCATTAAATCCTTCACATTCCAGATCAGTCTGTGTATCTATCATGCAGCTAAGTTAATCATTTTAAGAGGAAGTGACTTGTAATTCTAATGTGTTTTTATTTTATTGCTACATTGCATAGTGATACAATGCTGTAGAATGGGTCAGATTTCTACCATATGGGACAACGATTGTGCAGTCATTCCCCAGATGTCAATACATGGCTCATTGGTAATAAAAAGAAACTACTTTAGAAAATGACCTGCTGAGTTCCTCCAGTGTGTTATGAGTGTTGTTTAGAAAATGAGGACAACTTTCAGTTCATGAATTTCAGAATCGGAATTAATGTTGCTTATGACATGAAATTTGTTGGTTTGTGGTAGTCATTACAGTGTAAGGATATAAGATTACTATAAATTACAAAAAGTACATTGTGCAAAGAAAGGGATGATGAGAAGGTGCTTATGAGTTCTGGAGCAAGAAAGGTAACCTTGTCCAAAAATTTAGTGCGATGCTAGTTCTTGATTAATGGAAGGAAGCTGCCTATAAGGGGTTTGTATATTCTCCCCATGACTGTGAGGGTTTCTTCTCAAAAGACACACCAGTTGGGAAGTTAATTGGTCATTGTAAATTGTCCTGTGATTAGGCTAGGGTTAAATCGAGAGATTGCTGACGGTGCGGCTGGAAAGGCCTATGCCACACTGTATCTCAATAGTGACTTGTTTGTGATATTGGAGTGAAGGCCTTGAGAGCCTGTAGAGTCACAGCATACAGCATGACTTCTGTGACTTCACTCTCTGAAAGGCATGCGTGCAGGTGGCTAGCTCAGGTTTAGTATAAAAATCAACCAAGGCCAACAGACTAATGCAGTACTGAGGTGGTACTACAGTGTTAGATGTGCTCCCTTGCCAGGGATCTCTGCAAATATTCTAGAACTAAAGTTTAGGGTTTGCTAAACCTTTAGTGAGAGTCTGGGAAAGAGAACACCAAATCTTCATCCCACAGTCCACTTCAAAGCCTTAAAAGAATCCCTTAGATCCTCCACACCCCCCCCCAGCATATCTTCTGACCATTTTTTTTTTGCTATCTATTCCTCCACTGTAGTCTATTTGACCAGCAGAGATGCCCATTTTTATTCTGTGCCAACCCAGCCACTGATCTTAGCAGGAATGTCAGTCATACAGCATGCTGATAAACCTTTCGTAGCAAAGTACTTGTCCAACTGTCTTTTGATGGTTTGTAATGAACTTGCCTCAACCACTTCTCTACCAGCCCATTCTATATACTGACCGCCCTCTGCATGTGGAGGGAGATGTTGCCACTCAAATTCCCTTTTAAGTCTCTTTCCTCTCACTTTAAACCTGTTACCTTGAGTTCTTGACTCCCCATCCCTACCTGTGCCCCTTGTGTTCACCCTGTACTCTCCGGCACTGCAAGGGACAAAGTCCTGCCTACTCAACTTCACCCTAAATCCATTCGCATTCCATTTGCGCAATGAAATGAATAACATGGCTTATTTAAAGAAGTCCCAGCATGAGTTCTGTGTGTTGCCTGGAATCACCTGAGTTAACTATGTGCACCCTCCCCATTGCATGTTGCAGAAAGACACTGCTTCGAATGGGGCTTTTTTGCCTTTCGTGCTGATGCCAGCTCTTTGAAAGATCTCTCCAATGACTTCAAATTCTTTACTCAGTTTTTTAGTATAGCTCTAGTTCCCTTCTGTAAGTTACAATTGAGTTTGTTTCCACTACCCTTTCATGCCACAGGTTCCAGATCACAATGGTTGCATTATTCTTTTCGCCTGTTTTCCTTTGCCCATTGGGTTAACTCTTGCGTCTTCTGGTTATTATCTGTTCTGCTACTGAGTTATGTTCAGCTCATGAATATCAACAACATTTGAGATTGTGTTCATTAGCAAACTTGCTAGTTGTGTGGGTGCACATAACACGAACATAGACTGTAGAATTAACAGCACAATACAGGCGCTTTGGCCCATGATGCTGTGCCAAATTTTAACCTACTCTAAGATCAATCTAAGCCTTCCCACCCCACACAGCTCCTTATTTTCCTATGATCCAAGTGCCTATCTAAGAGTTTCTTAAATGCGCCTAATATATCTGCCTGTACCTCCACCACAGGGCATTCTTTGCAACCACTACTCTCTCTGTAAAGAACTTTGACAACCCTGTTACTTTCCTTCAATCACTTTAAAATTAATTTCTAGGTAATAAAGTATTTGTGGATAGGAAATCAATCTCTTTTTTTTTTTTTGGAGAGGTGTCCAGGAGGATTGATAGGCAAGGTCATAGATGTTGTCAATTCAGACTTTAGCAAGGCTTTGACAAGGTTTCACATTGTAGATTGCATGGGATCCTGGATGGACCAGCCTGATGGATACAACATCCTCTTGGTGATAGAAGGCAAGAAGCTTGTAGTGGAGGGTTACTTTTCGGATCAGAGGCCTGTGATCAGTGGTGTGCTACAGGGATCAGTCCTTTTTGTCGAAGTTCAATGTCCAAAGTAAATTTATTATCAAAGTACATCTTTGTCACCATATCCTACCCTTGCAGGAATTCATAGAACAAAGAAACACAATAATACCAATGGAAAACTACATGCAAAGACCTATAAACAGCTAATGTGCAAAAGACATCAAACTGTGCCAATACAAAAAAACAACTAATAATAATAAATGAGCTGTACAGTCTTTGAAAGTAAGTTCATAGGTGGGTCTTAATTACTTAAGCCCATCACTTCTACTGAGGCACAGGCTCCTGACGGTAGCTTGCCAGAGTCCCCTGCCCCGAGCCAGTCTTTCAAGCTGTCCCAGGTGTAGTCCGTTCTCTTGGTGTATCCAACCTCTCCCAGGGATGAGGTCTTTAGAGCTTCTATTGCAACCATCCACTGTGGAGTTCTATAGGCAGGTTATCTATGTTTAATGATTTAGTTGAGTATGACTCTTAAGTTTGCAGATGATGACAAAATTAGTGGTGTTGTGGAGAGTGGATAAAAGGATGGTAGATGGAATTTAACTTACCCCATGTATGAAGTAATGCTTTTTGGAAAATTAAACCAGGGCAGGACTTTTCAGTAAATGACAAGGCTCTGGGCAGTGTTGTAGAACAAAGAAATCTTTCAGTAACCATACACAGTTCCTTGAAAGTGCAAAGGAATTAGACAAGGTGGTGATGAAAGCGTGTAGCATGCGTAACTTCATTGGACAGGGCATATTGAGGACAACAGGTGGAATGTCACATTACTACAGTACAATATGTTAGTGAGACCACACCAGAAATGTTGTGTTTAGTTCTGTGTACCACACTATAGGAAAGGTGTAAATAAGCTAGAAAGGGCGAAGAAAAGATTTGCAAGGATGTTGCTGGGACTGGAGAGCTTGAGTTGCATGTAGGTACTGGAAGTGCTGGGTCTATGTTTTACCCGGAGTGAAAGTGGTTGTTGGGGGGGGGGGGGGCGGGGGACCTTATAGAGATCTATAAAATCATGAGGTGAAGAGATAAAGTGTAAGGTCAGAGTCTTTATCCCAGGGTAGTGGAGTCTAAAGCCTATGGGGAGATGAGAAGGGGAAGTTTTAAAGGGAATCGGAGGGGGAAGTCTTTCACACAGGTGGTGGTGGGTGTATGGACCAAGCTTCCAGGGGATGTGGTAGAGCTGGGTACAATTGACATGGGACCTGGATAGGAAAGGTTTAGAGTGATAGAGGGAAATTGTAGATAAATGGGAATCACTGAGGCAGGGACCTTGGTCAGTATGGACAATTTGGACTGAAGGATCTGTTTCTGTGCCATATCAACTCTACCATGCAGCAGCAATTTTGTGACCATGGGGAGAACTGGCCTGTATTTAACAAATCAAACAACCAATGTAATGCTGAATGCCATCTAGTGGTTGATACCACTGTAATCTGGGCACCAGCCAGAAGAAGTCAAAGTTGTAACAGACCAAACAAATGTACTTTCAAAATTTCACTTACTTTATAATTAGAATTTTAAAGTTTAAGCTTCTGAATATTTCATCAATGGATACTAAAAAAAAATGCTCATCTGATGTCAGTTCCATTGATGGTAACAAAAGAACAGGTGACCTTTCAGCCCATCAAACTTGTTCTGCCAAACAGGTGGGTATCAGTTTACAGCAGGGTTCCATTTCTGAGGAATATTCTTCTTGCAAGTCAGCAACAAACAGAAACAGCAGCGATGGGAGAGCCGACAGGCACAGAGGGAGCGGCCACCAGCCAGTCTCACTGAGGTGATTAGTGAGCGTGTAAGCTTGCTTAGCGCCCTCAGCTCTGCTCGGCTCCCACCCCTGAGTATTGTAGCTAGCTAGAGGGTGGACAGGGAGGTAAGGCACATGGGAATGACTCCTTCCCACCCTGCAGAAGCTGTCCAATCCATCTCCATCTGCTCTGCTGGCCTCCCAAGCACTTGCTCATGGGTTAGGAGTTCACAGCCTAAGGAGGACCTCTATAATGAGATCAAATAATATTATGGTCTTTTGCACATATCCTTTAAGATTCTTTGCATAACAATCTATGATTCAAAACTACAAGTTAGCTTAACCACCCGTTACAACTTAAAGAGAGCTCCAGATCTCTCTGACTCTGTGTAGAGGCTTTTGCTAACTTCACACCTGAAGGTGAATTGTGTACAAGGGAAGAATGGTATCATCTGTTTTCAGGCCATTCACCAAATCTACTTGGTAAATTCCACTCTTTGGTCATCCCCCGAATCACTTTATCCGATGATACCCATCAAGTATGAAACTGCAGGAATGATCAAAACGCTGTCAGGAAGCTGCTAAAACTTCACAAGAGCTGATCGGGCTATTTCTACGCTCCAGTTGCAAGGTGATGGGGAAACATGACACAAAGTGGGATATAATTTCTTGTAATTTAAAGGAGATTTGCTAGAAATTCTCAAATCTTTGAGAGGATGAAGTTGAGAGGGAAACCTTGTTCTAGTTATTCCTTTCCCATGGACAAAGGCATGGGGTGAAATTTTATTTCTCAAACAAAATGGAAAATGCCTGATTTGGTGGCTAATACAAAAAGACCAAGCAACTGTCATCTTTGCTCCCCTCCTTTTGTGAACTAACATTACATTACACAAAATGCTCGAGGAACTCAGCAGGCCAGGCAGCATCAATGGGGAAGTCCTGCTGAAGGGTCTTGGCCCGAGACGTCGACTGTACTCTTTTTTTTCCATAGGTGCTGCCTGGCCTGCTGAGTTCCTCCTGTATTTTGTGTGCGTTGCTTTGGATTTCCAGCATCTGCAGATCTTCTGTTTGTAACGTTATTACTGTAGAGACTGCATCCAGTAGGATGCACAAGGGGATAGCAGGAGGCGTGGGCAAAGAGTTGTGTAAGGATCAAAGAACAACTTTATTTGCTATCTATATTTACTTGTATTCTGATTTCGCTATGCTTTGTTGGTCAGGGCATGATATACAGCAAAAAATGACATTCAAGATTATAAAGGATTGTATATGAAAAAAGAATTGTATATTCAGAGACCCTTTGAGGTTATTCCAAGGCTTGGGGTCTTCATGGCTGAAGGCATAGCTGCTGATGGAGGGGTGGGAGGCAGAACTTGGAAACGATTGAGACCAGAATTTCATGCATGCATACCCGGAAGGTCTGTAGTGCCAGAGGAGATTGTTGAGGTGGTGATGAAAGCCAGGCTTAAGAACCACTGTAAATCTGAATATTAAAATCTTTAGAATATTTGAAAGTTCAGAAGCTGGGATGAAGCCAGATAAGAGCTTTTCCCCTTCTGCTAAGCTTTCAATTTAGACGTGTGCACAGTCTGTGGATACTTCACTGGAGATCACTAATCTTATCTGGAGTAAATGTAAGGTGGGGCATTGATCCAGTTGGCACATCTCTGCTGTGTTTATCCAGAATTTTCTATGTTAAAGAGCGGTAATTATTTTCCTACTGTATGTTAAGCAATCATTTTCCATTTCCAGCAAGTGGGTGATGTTCAGAGTACTGGCAAAAGGCTCCTAAATTCCAGCTGGCGCCTTGACCCTGCAAAGTTTTTTTAAATAAAAAACATCATTTTTAAGAGTTGAATCAGATGCAGTTCTGTGTAAGCTTTAGGATATGCAGGCTGAATATGTATTACTGGAAAGACTACTTGCCTGGAAATTCCGGTGATTTGTCAGCAACCACCTTTTGTGAAGTAGGTGTTACTTTACTTTCCCATGAAATCGGCCTTAAGGTTGCACTGTTGATGAGGTTGGCTTCATACTGAGAGGTGAGAAGAGGTTCCTCCTGTGCTCTGTGATCATGCTAAGGATCTCTTGGATTCCTGGGCATCAACTAGCATCATTTAACGACATGGGATTCAGTCATTTTTGACTGGCATTTATTGTCCAGACTAAATGTCCTTATAATCATACAACACAGATGGACATTTTGGTCCATCATGTTCACACTGACCATCCGGGACCCGTCACATTAAGTAAACTGCTGGAGGAACCCGATGGACCAGGCACTATCGGTGGAGGAAGAAGGGCAGTTGATGTTCTGGGTTAAGATCAATCATCTGGAGATTAATCCCGTATCAGCAATTCGTTTGCAGCCTTTGGATGCCTTGTTACTCACTTAAATGATACTTAAATGTTGTGAGAGTCTGTTCTTCATTCACCCACTCAGGCCGTACATTCCGGCATTCACCACCCACTGGGTGACAAAGTTCTTCCTGCAATCCACTATAAACAGTTTGCCCTTTACCCTAAGCCTGTGGCTATAGGTACACTGCTTTGAGGGATATTTCTGCTATGTTCTGTAACTTCAAAGCATTGTATTAATTCAAAGAACTCAAGGGAGTCTAAAGGTAGGGGTCTAGTTCAAGTTTACTTGAAGTGAGGCGCACGCATCAGTGGTAACATGATGAAGTAGGCAATTAGCGTATTTTTATACATATAACCAGTAATTAATTATCCCATCCTCATTGACAATGTTATGCTTTGTAACTTCAAAACCTAAAATTAACTCAAAGAAGCTTACTGGAGTCCAAAAATACGGGTGTAGTTCGAGTTTAATTTAAATGGGGTGCTCACCTATCATGTGGTAGCGTGATGACATATGTATTTTTACATATAACCTGTAATTAGTTATTTAAATGAACCGGAATGCTTACATACACACACAGTTATTCAAATATTAAATTCACAACAGTTTCCTACTATTTGCCATATGTTCCGCAAAATTCTGTTTGCCTCTTTTAGGTACCCCTCAAACTTTTCCAAACAAAGGAAAATGGTCTGTCTTCCAAACTGAAATATTTCATCCCAGAAAACATCTTGGTGAATCTCTATATTTTGCTAACAAGAGAAAATCTGCAGATGCTGGAAGTCCAGCACACACAAAATGCTGGTGGAGCTCAGCAGGTCAGGTGGCATCTAGGGATGGGAATAAACAACCAATGTTTCAGGCAGAGACCCTTCATCAGGACTCTGTTTTATCTTTAATCACTTGCTCTCTAGTTGACGTTTGCTTGCAGAGCATTTGAGATCTTTGTGAACGGTGTAAATTGTGGTTGTAGGTTGTCACAAGCCTTAAACTTGCAATAAAGAGGCTGACGAATCCGGTGTTATTTTCCAATTTGTAATGTTATTGATCTGAAGCAGAACTTGATATACAGGCAGTTCTGCAGCATGTGTGGCAAAGGATTATATTATATCTTCACCTTTTAATACATTCTTATGTTTCCTTTTTGCTGTTTGAAGTTACTAATGCTTATCTTTTAATTTTAGATCACTCTGTTCTCTCAACATTAGCTGTAGTAAAAACAACTTTTTGTGTCTTCCAGTTTGGCTATCATAAAATGAGAAACTGAGCAATGATCTTGGGCAAAAGTAACTCCTGATCTTTCCTACAACTGAGGTATCGCATGTATCACCATACATAAACTTTCCACCCTATTGAAGCATTTGATCTCCTTGGAGGATCTGAGATGAAATAACCTCTCATTCGGAGGAGAGAGATTGTGTCTGGAAGTTCCTCTCTTGCTCCACATATCATTCAGGTGATTGAAACCAGCCTGGAAAAACAGGCTGAATGTACCTTTGGAAAAGAGTATAGTCAAAATCTCGGCCCGAAACATTGACTGTACACTTGGTTTTTTTCCATAGATGCTGCCTGGCCTGCTGAGTTCCTCCAGCATTTTGTATGTGTTGCTTGGATTTGCAGCATCTGCAGATTTCCCCTTGTTTCTGAATGTACCTTGCATCTTCCGTGGAAGGTCCTCTCAAGTTTATGCCAAGAGAGGCACACACACAGCCCCTCCACTTATTTACTGAGTAGTTGTACAGGTACATCCACCCTAAACTGGGAGTGTGGGTGCAGTGTTTTACGCCTGTCATCTGGAACCTGTTAGGATTGGCTGCTTTTCCTTATGACATAGGAGGCCAACATGTCTGTGACGACTCTCAGAGCATTCTCTCACTGTCTCCATGTGGTCAGTTTGGTGCCATGTGGCCATCTCCTCTTCCCATTGCTTTGGCTTCCACCCTGCAGGTTTCTTGGAAAGGATCCCAGCTAATCGCCATCTTCTCTCCAGTAAGCTAGCACTTGTCTGAAGAGATTCAGTGAATGAGGCTACAGGGCAGGAGGAGATCGCAAAGACCTGATGTGGTTAGCATTTGAAAAGAAGTGAGAATTTTAAACTTGTGGTACTGCTTTACTGAGAGCTGGTGTAGTTCAGAAAGCCACAGGGCTGAGGGGTGAATAGAATTGGTTTCTAGTTGGTGCAGAGGGGGTGAAGGAATCGGATGACCTTTGGTTTGTGGAAGGTGAAAGCTGCGAGGTTGGGATGGTTTTGGAAATGAGATGTGAAAAACTTGATGACACCCTGCACTTGATACTTTAAGTCAGTGGTCCCCAAACACCGGGCCGTGGACCGGTACTGGGCCGCAAAGCATGTGCTACCGGGCCGCGAGGAAACGATATGATTTGGCGATATGAGTCAGCTGCACCTTTCCTCATTCCCTGCCACGTACTGCTGAGCTTGAACGCACGCGTCATCCATGTCAGCGCGGGAAGATCAACTCCTCGAGCTTGCAAATGACGACAGGCTGAAAAGTCCAGGCTAAATATCCTGAGATCGCCATGAAAGTACTGAAAATGTTGCTTCCATTTCCAACGTATCTCTGCAATGAATGCAATGAAAACTAAATTGCGGAATAGACTGGCCATAAGGAGCCTCCTTTCAAGTATCACTGTCTCCCATCACCCCTCGATAGGACCGTGTTGCTGCAGGGAAACAAGCCCAGGGCTCCCACTGGTTCAGCGATATTGGTGCGTTGCAATGATTTTATATGTTCATATGGGGAAAATATGTGCTGCGTGTTTAATATCCAAATGTTACTTAAAATGTTATGATGCTATTGACTTATAAGTAACTTAGATAACCATATAACAATTACAGCACGGAAACAGGACATCTCGGCCCTTTTAGTCCATGCCGAACGCTACTCTCACCTAGTCCCACCAACCTGCACTCAGCCCATAACCCTCCATTCCTTTCCTGTCCATATACCTATCCAATTTAACTTTAAATGACAACTTTGAGCTTGCCTCTACCACTTCTACTGGAAGTTCGTTCAACGCTTACTTCAAGCTCCCCTGTCCTCCCCTGATAATTGATTTATCACTATATTCATGCGAGGAAAATATGCGCTGTGTGTTTAATATTAAATTTGTTAGATAAACCTTTTTAGAAATGAAATTGAGTGTATTAGCCACTTATCACCTATATTTCGGTCGTGATTAACACCCCCCCCCCCCGAACAGAATCGCCAAAAACGATTTGTAGAAAAAAATCGGCATGTACACGCATGCGCGCTGGTGCCCGCGCAAGGCTTCATGGTCATTGTAGTCTTTCTCGGGGTAAACCCAACGTATTTGACTGCTACTCTTGTCCGTTGGCAACCCTACCTACCCCCCCCCACCCCCACCACCACCACCACCACCCCGGTTGGCTGGTCCGCAAGAATATTGTCAATAATAAACCAGTCCGCAGTGCAAAAAAATTGGGGACCCCTGCTTTTAGTAAGGAGTACAGGGGATTGTGTTGCTGGAATAACGCCTCTGCTCTTGGCTTTCAGCTCGAAGCAGTGTTGGGCTTCAGTTGACCAGCTACTTTTTTAGGATCATAACTACAATCTTTCAAAGCACCAACACAAAAATGTGCAGCTGGATTCTGATGTCTTCTCATTTGCGTCACTGATTGCAAAAGGAAACATGGGATTTCGGTGTTTTTAATCTCCCAAGGCACTGAAGAAAAAATATCTCAGCAACATATGGTTTAAGATTTGGTTTTGTTTTTGTTGTTAATGGGAGTGTGCAGCCCTTGAACTAAGATGTCGGATGAACCATATCAGAGGATATTTGGTAGGAACTGGTAGCACGCAAGTTGACCCAGCAGAAATCCAAACAAGTTGTTACAACAATCCGCTGGTTTTGTGGCCTTAAATGATAATTCCTTTATAACTCAACATCAATTTACTTGCCTGAATTTGAATTCTGCAGACCAATAACTGCTGTCGTATAGTAACTAAGCCGACCATCTAAACACAACTAAAATATCGCAAATCGACAACAATAAAAGGAATGCTGTAGATCGATGATTTTGGGAAAGAGCGCAGATAAGATGATGACTGCTTGCAGTGGTTTACAGCCAGTGTGATACTTCTGGTATAGACATTGTTGCAATGCAGGAAATGCAGCTGTGAACCTGCAGAGCTAGCTTTCACAAACCTGTCCAATCCTATTTTTCAGTTTGTAGAGAAGTATGCATTGGTCTCATGACCTGCAGGAGGCCTTGCCTGTACTTCTGTGCATTGTTTTGTCTGACTGGCTGAATAGGTTGAAGGGACTTGGTTTATTGTCTTTTAAGGCTGTGAGGAGATAAACAGCAATTCTGTCAGGACAGTGTTTCATGGGTCCTGCAGTGAAGAATCAGTTTAGATTCCTATTCAAGTTTCTGGAGTGGCACATACATTCTGCTTTGAACAGAGTCAGTCAGCAATATTATTGCATGTTCTTAGAAAGGAACTAGAGCATAGAATAGTACAGCACGGAAACAGGCCTTTCAATCCATAATGTCTGTACTAAACATCATGCCAAATTAAACGAAATCCCTTCTGCCATAAAGGATCCATATATCTGTATCCCTGTATCGAAAAGCCTCTTCAATGCCACTAACATATTTGCTTCTACCATTACCCCTGAGACCGCCCATTCCAGGCAGCTACCACTCCCTGTGGGGGGAAAAGAGAAACAAAATTAGAAAAAAAACACTTGCCTCAAATTTCCTTTGAGCATACCACCTGCCCCTCCCCCACCCCAACACACACACACACACACACACACACACACACACACACACAATCTTCTAGTATTAACATTTCTATCCTGCTTTTAACATTTAACCTATCTCTGCTGAAACAATTACTGGAAGGGTCATAGGCTTATAATTGACAAATGAATTGTTCCAGTTTGAATTGGGGGATTGTGGCTCAATGGGCCTCTTCTGTGCTGTTGCATCATTTGAAAATAAGCCTGATGCTATGGATAAAGGGGGAACTAATGACTGTACTATACATGGTTTCTAAAGGGCATTTGACAAGATGTCAATTCAAGGGTTGTTAAATATGATAAATGCTCATGAGAAAGGTGTAATATATTGTCATAAAGAGAAAATTGGCTAATTAACGAAGGAAGGCTAGATGTAAACAAGTCTTTTGGTTCAATGTTACAAAAAGCGTACCACATTGATTGGTTCTGAGTCAGGCAACAGGATTACATTCAGGTGTCATGTTGTCAAAGTGAACTAATAAACAATGGAAGGCCGAGGAAGCAATAGTAGATTTGGAGATTTTACTAGTGAGCTGGATGAAGAATTGTTGCTCTTAATGTAAAGATAGAAAGTCAAGTTTTAGCCTGTCTTACAAACTGATATAGATAATTTATGTGACTGGGTAAAGAACTGGAACACAGAGTATAATGTGCAAAAATGTAAAATTGTCCATATGGACAGGAAGAATAAAGTGTATTCTGTAAATGTCATGAAATTGTACTGCTGAATTACAGAGGGACCTCATGCATAAAAACCTAGTATGTAATGACTGCAGGTAATTAGGAAAATGTTGTTGTTTATTATTAGGGAAATTGAATATAAATGCAAGGAGGTTATACCTCAGTTATATAGAGTATTGGTGAACTCTCAGCAAGAAGTTCATGCATGGTATTTGCCTCCTCCTTTAATGAAGGATGTAAATATATTGGTGGCTGTCCAGGGGAATGTACTGGATTAATACTTAGAATAGGTGTGTGTTGAACAAACCCTGTATATTGGAGTTTAGATTGCTGAGAGGGGATGTGATTAAACATATAAGATCCCGAGTGATTTTGATAAGGTGGTCATGGTGAGTGGGGTCTTCTTTCCTCCTGAGGAAGAAACTAGAAGTGGGGGTAATGGGGATTGTCCATTTTGGAATGAGATGAAACAAGGCATTTTCCCCGAGTTACGATATCTTAAAGAACAATGGAAGCAGAATACTTTTGCAGCAGAGATATTAAACGAGGGAGTGAAAGATTACTGGAGGGGGGTGAGAATTTGGATTTGAAGTTATAATCAGTGTAGTCATACTCTTAATGGTGCAGCGGGTTCAATGAGCCCACTAACATACATGTGCTTCTATTTTGTATGTTCATATTTAATGTCCTTCTAGGTAATCTGCAACATTCTGAAGATTTGACCTAGCATTCCCATGAGTTTTTCCTGTACATCCAGCATGAATTTTGTACTTTAAACATGTTAAATCCTTGGTTCTTTGTGTAACCTTTATGAGCATTGTGGAAATTACTTGTTTCTGACAAGGGCATTGTTGGGCACTCCCGGGAGATTGCAACCTTTAATTTTGCAGTGAAGGACGTCACAGAGATGCCTCCCAGTTCTATCCTGTATTACCCGTAATCTGATTCATTTACTAGGCATTGCAGAAGGTAGTTAAGATTAAACTCTGAGAGCTGTGGCCCTATGATTGAATGTAAACCAGGTTATTATGGAAATCATCCTCAAATTTTAGCAAACCTGATGGAAACCAGTCATCATTCGAGTTTAAGTGTTAGATTATTTAAATAATAGAATTTATATTCTGTATTTGGCATGTTATGACTTGAAGGCCTGGATTATTAATCCTGGCCTCTGTGTCATGAGCAATGAACACTGCCCAATAGTGTTCAATCCACAAGCTGTGGAGAGAGAAACACAGTTAACTTTTAAGGTGAAGGACCTGATTTGGTTGTGAATTGACGTAAGTTGTTATATCACCACTGCGACAGTAAAGAGGAGTCTCTCCATTTCCCTTCCTGTCAGTTTTGTTCTGTTGGCCTTGTATTATTCTATGGAGGGATGTGGGCCAAACGCAGGCAGAGGAGATGGGGAACTTGATCAGCATGAATGAGTTGGGTTTTGGGCCTTTTTTTTTGTCTCTGCTTAGTGCATAATCACGAACAAGGATACACCTACGATGTGCATTTCAACAACTATATTTGGTTAAGTAAAGAAATCTTAATTCTTGGGATGTTTCTCTCACAGTAACTGTTATATAATAAATATTCTAACTCTCAGTATCACTTCCATGAGGACCATGGTGCCAGCCAGTGAGTCCCATTTCTCTGCAAGCCTTAACCTTCCATGTACCTATCCAAGTTCTGAAATAATACTATGGTACACTTGGCTCAAGCCTTTTCTCTGGCAGCCTATTCCTTGTAACCACTCTGTGGAAAAAGCTGACCCTCTGGCCCTTTTTAACTTTTTTTCCCTCTCAGCCTAAACCTAACCCCCTAGTTTTTTTGGCGGGGGGACGCAGGTAAGCTGCTACCATCCAAATTAGCTATGCTTCACATAATTTTTAACAATTTTTATATGGTCTCCCTTCATTCTCTTGTGTTTCAAGGAATAAAGATCTAGCTTGGCCAACATCTCTATATAACTCAACTCCTCTGTTCCTTGCAACTTCCTTGTAAAGCTATTCTGCATTCTTTCCAGTTTAACCATGCTTTTCCCATCACAAGGTGACGAGCACAGTGCTGCAAGTGTGGCTTCACCAGTGACATGTGGAGCATGAACACTGGCATGGACCAGTTGGGCTCAGTAGTCATGCCACAGTTCTTAGTGGAATACTAAGTGTTTGTTTTTCCTCCTGTTTAGGGGCGTTTATCATCTGCTGGACTCCGGGACTGGTTTTGCTATTACTCGACGTGTTTTGCCCTGACTGCAATGTCCTGACGTATGAGAAGTTCTTCCTCCTGCTGGCTGAATTCAACTCTGCCATGAACCCCATCATCTACTCCTACCGTGACAAGGAGATGAGTGCCACCTTCAAGCAGATCCTCTGCTGCCAGCGGAATGAGGGCAGCAATGGCGCAGCCGAAGGCTCCGACCGTTCTGCTTCCTCCCTTAACCACACCATCCTGAGCGGGATACACAATGACCATTCAATGGTGTAGCTGGAGGCCCAGGGGCTGTCCGTCACAAGATAGCCAAGATATTTAACCACCTAGATGTACACAAGTGGACCCCTAAAGACTAAATGCTACACTAGCACCAGGACCAATTCACAAACTAATGCAAGAGGTTGTTGACAAATATTTTCTCTTTTAATAGGACCTAGTGTGATTCAGCTGTTAGTTATGGGTTGGAGTCCTAAGTACTTGTGTTATGTTACCTGCTAAACTGCATTTAGCTGTAGAAGTTGAGGCTTTGTAAAAACATAATAAACTTATTTTATTCAACCCATTAGCATGCTTAGGATGGACTATTACATAGCAGGCAAAGTTCAGTATTTTATTGTTACTTGTCAGTACCCACTCAATACAATGTTCTGTTTTAAAGGCAAGGAGAGCTTTCAATTTATGGCAAGCTTTCCCAGGAGCTTGGGAGACAGTAGAGGCTGTTCTTTTGGGACTTGCAAACTTTGTAAGCCATTAACAATTGACACGTGCCTGCTTTATTTCTTGTTTTAAAAGTCCCTATTAGTCAATTGTTTCAATTCTAAAATTTGGCTTTCCAAACACATGTTTATACAGTGTAAGCATATAATAGGTTATAAACATGTAATATAAAGATATTGATTCAGTATTGACAATTGAATTCATTCCAATGAAATATTTTCAATTTGTCTACCATTTAAACCTCCTGACTAAACAGTTCATTGTTTGAAGCTTAGCTGACATTATTAACTCTTAATTGCTGCTAATGTAGCTTTTCATATTCATGACTCTATTACAATTTATAAATGGAACTAAAACACTTTGTGAATATACGTATAAAGATGAACTATTTAATATGGTCTGATATCTGCATTTGAAATAACATGTTTGAAAAGTATAGGTGAGTTTCTGATTTCTCATGAACAGGTACCAGTTCTGTGTGTGTTGGCTAAAGGAGTTGCCTCAGGTTGATGCGCCATCAGCTTTTTGGGTAAATGAAATGTGTCGTTAATATGTGTAACATCTTTTAGTTGACAAGGTATAGCCCTGCCAATCTGTTTTATGTCATTTGTGCCAAAGTACATTCTAACTAATATTTGGTGCATTCTCCTTCATAATAATTACAGGTATCCTTTCAGTGAACCCTACATTAGGTGCCTTGTAGTTTCCTAGTTTTGAGCTATTTTGGAACTTCAGGAATGAGAATATTGCTAGAAGGTAAAAGAATCTCTTAAATACTAGGTGGTGCATGAGTTGGACATAAGCTGGAAATACAGCAGTTCTTTGGAATGAATTCCTCAGTGTGATCCAAGGGTACTCGGAACTAATCACCCTGTTTGTGCGAGATGAAAACGTGTACTGATACTACTCGGTGGAGTTATTTTTCTTTTGCACTCAAATGAATGGAGCAATTGGAAACAAAATCTAGCTACTATACGGTGACATTTGATTGGTTTTGGGGTTGCATGGAAAAGCTTCTAAAGTGGTTAATTTGGCAATCACGTGCTTGGCTTTGTTTACCCGGATGAAATGCTGGGAATCTGTAAATTGATGCTTTATCATGTGCATTCCTGCAACATATAACATGCAGTAGCAATAATTGGCTCTGTATTTCCATTAAATAATACATCAGGAATTAAAATGTTGACAGTGTCTCTTTGTATCTCACAAATTTAGCTAATTGTTTTGTATGTTTCAAGGATTAGGTACAATTTATGCAAGTTATGACTTTTCTTTAACCTGGCAATCTGTTTTTCAAAGACAATGTAGTTTACAGAACCCAGATTGTTACTCCAAGTAGTTTCCCTAAGTTATGTCAGTTAGTGCTTTTTAGGTTCTGAGCTATGTAAATATTTTACTGCTAAATGCATAAAGTGCTCTAGGCAGTACTGTGCAACTTCTGCACCTGTAGTGTCAAATGGTGGTACTGATAATTATATGTAACTACGGAAATAATTCACCACTAAAGAACACAATAGTCTTACTGTAACCAGGTCTTGAGCATTGATGTAGTTGCAATTTGTGCCAGGCTGAGTTTTAATTTTCCATTAATAAATGCAACAGTGCTTTCAGACATTTCAGCCCTCAACTGTTCCTTTGTTCTCCAGCCTAACTGGCAGAATCTGATTTGTGTTACATCTTAATCCAGTCTCATTTCCAGAAGGAGAGTAAGAGTGAATGAAGTCCATCTGTTTAAAGTCAGGAACCAAGGCAACATTGGACTGTGTGGAGTAAAGGTTTGCACTGTTTGGGGTGGTGGTAGGTCAGAATAAGGCCATATTGTTTGCACCAGGTACTGATGCTAGCTGAGGGCTAGTCGATAGTTTTGGAATGGAGTATGATTGAATGCATTCAGTTGTTATTCTCAGCAGTTGTTAAATGAAAACTTGAATTGTTGCTTTATATTCCAAAAACAATGCTAATCTTGGACTGGGAAATTCCTTGGTGCTTTTCCCAGTTCAGTGGCGATGTTTTACCGGAAGTGCCTTTGAATTCCTTCCTCACTATTTCTGCATATGCACAGGGCCTCTGTGTACAAGTTGAGTTCTTCAATAGACTTCCAGCGAAGTCATAGTGTAGAATGAGAAGAGAGGAGAGGAATGTTCCCACTCATTTCATTTGCAACAAACTGCATTCTAACATTCTGTAGTGTAACTTCCAAGATTGTATTTACAAAGCCTTTTCACCAATATTAAATTGATATGAAAACTATGCAGCATTTCTCAGATATTAATAATTAACACTTGTGGAACACTTGCATTATGAACTCCATTGAAAGTTTAAAAAAAAAATCTTGTAAGGCTTTTTACAGTCTTCATGTAAACATTAACAGTGAAAATGCTAATATTATCAGGATCAAAGCAAATGAATTAGTTACAATAATTTTTTAAACTTCCCATTGATGTTTACCTTTGATTTGTATATATACAAAAAAATAAAAAATATTCCTTGGTTTTGGATTGTAAATGTGTTTACACGTTATTTGTGTTTCTCATTTCTGTGCTAGTTACTCAACGGCTGCAAACTTACACTACATGTTGGGACATACAATGTACGGTAAGATTGGATAGGAATAAGCCATTTGGTCACTCATCAAGATTATGTAGTGGATAGCGTAGTGCAATTATGGGGATAGCGACCCAAGGTTCAAATCTGCTGCTCTCTGTCAGGAGTTTGTTCATTCACCCTGTGACTGCATGGGTTTCCTCTGGGTGTTCTGGTTTCCTCCAACATTCCAAGTATGTATGGATAGTAAATTAATTGGTCACATGGTTCATTGGACCACTAGGGCTGTTACCATGCTATATCTCTAAGTTATCACTACTCTTCCCCATCTCTTTTGCCAGATGCTGCATTAGTTTTTTTTCGCTTACCCAAGATTTTATGCTCAGAAATCATTCAACTGGTATTAGCTGCCATTTGCAGGAGGCAGTTCTCCCAATCTGCATATAGAAATGTTTTCTAACTTTACCCCTAAGAGGTCTGGTTTTAAGTTTCAAACTGTCACTTTGCACCATACTGTCTGACCATTAGCAGTAGACTATCTCCTTTTGCTGAAGGGGAGAGTTGTGCTTTCAGATTAACTTGTCCAGTTGAGCAAAAATGGACAAGGTTTTTGACAGAAAACTAGGAGTTTCCAATCAACAACTGGGACTGAAGATAGCAGTGGATTCCATACCTGTGTCCTTAGTGCTAATTTAAGTTCATGGGTTGCAGAAAAAAATTACATTTAACAATAACCAAGTCAAAAGCAATGTAGAAAAACAAAGGCCAATCTAGAAAAACAGTACATCCAAAATCCATCATCATGAGGGCCATGAATTGTGGGCTCTTAAAGAACAAATGGAATTGCCTGCAAATGTTGGAAAAAATATTGAAATATCCTTACTTGAGGAAGTGGTGCAGAGGAAGTTCACCAGGTTGGTTCCAGAGATGGGCGGGTTAGACTGAGTCGCTTATGACTGTACTTAAATTCAGAAAGATGAGAGGAGATTTTATAGAAACAAAAAATTATGAAAGGGATAGATAAGATAGAGGCAGGAAAGTTGTTTCCACTGATAGCTGAGACTAGAACTAGGGGACATAGCCTCAAGATTTGGGTGTGTAAATTTAGGATGAAGATGAGGAACT
Organism: Mobula birostris; assembly: GCF_030028105.1. Lineage (NCBI taxonomy): Eukaryota > Metazoa > Chordata > Chondrichthyes > Myliobatiformes > Myliobatidae > Mobula > Mobula birostris. Next base: position 62,837,116 of record NC_092374.1, on the reverse strand, counting down.
GCTTTTCCCAAAAAGTTGTGAATCTGTGGAATTCTCTGCCTAATGAAACAGTGAAAGCTACCTCAGTAAATATATTTAAGACAAGGTTAGATAGATTTTTGCTTAGATGGGGAATTAAGGACTATGGGGAAAAATCCAGTAGGTGGAGATGAGTCCATGGTCAGATCAGCCATGATCTTATTGAACAGTGGAGTAGGTTTGACAGGCCAGGTGGCCCACTCCTGCTCCTATTTCTTATGTTCTTATCCTGAGGATTTTGCTTCTAGTAAAGAGGCCAAATTAATGCAGATGATAGGCAGCCAGTCCCGTAACTGGGAAGCAAACTAATGTCTGGCTGGGGCATGAGGAGCAGCTTTGGTGACGTCAGAGTGTAGATAAAGGGGAATGTACAAGGAGAATAGATTAGAAAATGATACCAAAGGGCTGAAACCGCACAACTTGGTGCTTTTGAGAGTTTAGTTCAAAATAGCTTGGCGACTACTCCAGAGGCAGCTGTGGGGCCACCCAATAATACAACTGTTCCTTAGGATGTTAAGATTAAAACAAAATAGATTCAATAACTACATAAATAGAAGTAAAAGTAAGTGTTGAAATGATGGGAAGAAGCAGCCTGAGTAGTGCTTCATAAGTCAGGATGAATGCCCAATTCTGAACTGTAAATCCCATGTAATTCATCTTTGCTGAACAGACTGGGAGTTTGACTGTGCTGGGCCCATCCATCCAGGATAACCCTAAATAAGAGGATCCAATTAGCCATTTAATGATTACCCTCTTAGTTAAAGCACTGGATTGAGAAGTTGATTCCTACCAGATATTTACAAATTTAAGTTTCTTCACAGAGAAAAATTGTGCTGCTTTTTCAATGCTGTTTTGAAGATCAGAGTGTTAGTTGTGGGGAAGCTGCATATTTCTTTCTATTGGTTGGAAATGGGTTATAGTTTTAGCTTGATTAAAAGGGACATGTTGATTTTATTCCCAACATGTTATCATAATTAGTGGTTGATTTCTCTCCTTGATCTTTCTTCACAGTTGCAAAAGGTGTATGCTAAACAATGTTGTTAACAGTCTAAGGCCTTGTATTCAAATAATCTGGTTATAATCATAGAAACAGAAAACCTACAACACAATACAGGCCCTTCGGCCCACAAAGCTGTGCCGAAAATGTCCCTACCTTAGAAATTACTAGGCTTACCTACCTATAGCCCTCTATTTTACTAAGTTCCATGTACCTATCCAAAAGGCTCTTAAAAGACTCTGAGACAATTATTTATCTTTAATTGATGTTGCGTAACTTACAATGGATTACAGAATTATACAGAACAGAAGTGGACCCTTTAGCCCAGGGGTTCCTACTTAGGGTTCATGGACTCCTTGCTTAATGGTATCGGTCCATGGCATTAAAAAAGGCTAGGAACCTCTGCTTTAGCCTAGTTGGTTGCTACCAACTAAGTTGAATAACTGAGCTAGTCCTATTTGCCTGCATTTGGCCCATACCCCTCTAAAGCTTTTGAACTTGCACTGCACTTTCAGTAATGTAGAAGAAAATGCAGTACCATGGTTATCTTTCTTGCTCGGAACATTATTCCCCTTAAATTCCATAAGATATAGGTGCAGAATTAGGCCATTTGGTTCATCAAGTCTGCTCCGCCATTTCTTCATGGCTGATCCGTTTTCCCTCTCAGCCCCAATCTCTTGCCTTCTTCCTGTAACCCTTCATGCCCTGACTAATCAAGAATCTATTAACCACTGCCTTAAACATATCCAGTGATGGCCACCTCAATTGCCTGTGGCAACAAAACTCCCCAGATTGACCACTCTCTGGCTAAACAAATTAATCTGTTCTAAAAGGACTCCCCTGTATTCTGAGGCTGTGTCCTCTAGTCTCAGATTCTCCCCATAGGAAACATTCTCTCCACATCCACTCTATTGAGGCCTTTAAGTCTTCGATAGGTTTTAATGAGGTCCTCCCTCATTCTTCTGAATTACAGTGAGTAGAGGCCCAGAGCTATCAAATAGGCATCCATTAGTCTCGTGAGACCATGGACTTGCGCCTTGGAAGGTTTCCCAGGGCGCAGGCCTGGGCAAAGTTGTATGGAAGACCGGCAGGTGCCCACGCTGCAAGTTTCCCCTCTCTACATCACCAATGTTGTCCAAGGGAGGGGCACTAGGGCCAATACAGCTTGGCAGAGCAATGTGTGGTTAAGCGCCTTGCTCAAGGATACAACACGCTGCCTCAGCTGAGGCTTGAACTAGCGACCTTCAGATCACTAGACCGACGCCTTAACCACCTGGCCACGTGCCAACACTATTTGATAGCCAGAGCTATCAAATGCTCCTCATACGACAAGCCTTTCAATCTCGGAATCTTTTTCGTGAACCTCCTTTGAACCATCTCCAATGTCAGCACATCCTTTCTTACACAAGGGGCCCAAAACTGCTCACAATACTCCAAGTGAGGCATCACTGGTACTTTATAAAGCCTTAACATTACATCCTTATTCTAGTCCTCTCGAAGTGAATGCTAACATCGTTAAATTCCCTGAAGCTAACCTATGTTCCTTGCTACACGTGCTGCCTTCTGATGGCTTGTTCTGATTTCTAATATTAGATACTTGTACAATTCATGATCAGGTCTTTATTAAAACATATCCACAGTTCCCATGTTGACTGCTGCTGTTTGGAATTCCATTCAGTCTTTAATAAGTTTCCCTCTGGTCAGTACATTTTCATACGTGCCACCAGTGAAACAAATGTAAATAGAAGAGCCCAACAGAACAGCTCAACATATAAAGTCTTTCAGCATCTGAATTGCTTTACTGCTGTGGTCGTTTCACTCTGTCACTTTATGGTCTGTTGGTTAAATGATTTTCCAAATTCTTCCAATTGTCCTTCCCATAGAGCGTGGAAATATATTTGCCAGAACTCTAACCGAGTACATGACTTACAATGGAATACTCATCCATAGGTGCTTTAACCCATAAAATGACTGGAGTAATACGACACTCTACAATGATGATCTCTTAGCCCATGTCCATCATGCTGAAGAAGCATCTGCTCCTTGTTACCATAGTGAGACAAGTTAGCTCCAGAGCCTGAGACAGGGTCTTTGAATCAGGACATTGACCATTGCTCTGATGTTTAACCTACAGTGTTCCTCCAGCAGTTTGGGTTTCTTTTTGTGCCTGATTACAGCATCTGCAGTTTCTTGTGACTCCATGTCGAGAATGGGACTGGCTGCATTGTTGCTCATGCCAATAACAGAAAGTGAACTCTGTACCAGTGTCACTTAAAGGATTAGTTCACCACGCCCTGGTTACCAGTTGACTCATTTCTCGTGGGTTACTGGTGGGCCTTCAAGGCATTTCTTTTGATCTGATTTGTGTTTTCTCCCAGTGACTTCGGCCAATGGCTGTGGACCATACCACTGCCTTCCAGGGTGTCCTGTCTTTGGGTTGTGATTCAGAGGGGGGAGCAGCCCAGAAAACTGCTGAGTGCCAGAAAAGAAGGGAGAAGGACTCTTTGAAGGAGACCACACACAGCATGAACAGAGTATTTCTCCTGCTTGGACCTGAGGGGCAACATGATAGGTGTACTCATGTTACAGAAGCCATTAGGCACTGAACAACATCAGTACAGGGGCACCCGGACAAAGGACATTATTTATGAGGTGTATGGTTTCACTCAGTGCTGGATCTAGCTTAGTATTGTTCGATTTACGTGATTAAAGGTTCACATGAAGCAGTTGGACTAACCGAAGGACAGTAAGCAATTAAAGGAACTGCTGATTGTCACGCCCAAGGCCTTGCCTTTTTAAAATGCCACCTACATTCCTTCCCAAAGTGCTTCACTGCAGTGTAGCTTCAAAAGTGCGGGCACTGTTGAGGGAAAAGCAGCAACAATTCAAACTTCAGATTCAAGGTCGTTTATTGTCATTCTTCAGTACAAAGTGTGAAGGAGAACAAAGAGGTTGTTATTCGGGATCTGGAGCACCATAATAAAAACACTAAGCATAAAGAAACAATACTTATTAATAATCCTATAAACACAATGTTCAAGTAACTGAGTGTGGTCACATATACGTAAGAGTCGAGGCAGCGAAGCTCTGGTGTTCATCCATCTAAACCGGATGCAAGGATGGATTGCTCTAAGTACCCAGCTGACTTAGAGAGGTAGAGAAAGGCTTCTGGCTGGGCGACGAGCTCTGGGCCCCACGCCGGGGTCCGGCGGGCACACAACCCATTGTTTGGACCATTTAAACGTCAGCCCAGATAGACTGGAAAGGCAGGGTGCCGGGACCGGAGGCAAGAGTTGGGCCTCTTTCACTCGTACCCTGTGATGGTTACTCCTCGCTCCAGGACGCCGAGACCGTGAGTCTGCTCCCGCCGCTGTATGGTTTGTGTCTGCGAGCTTCGCGGTAGCTTGCCCACTATATGATGAACTTGAGACTGAGGCTATGGGCCTACTCCTGGACTCCGCTCTATCGACTCAATCTGGCTCAGAATGCTGTTGCTTCCTTCTATTGTTTGCATGATTTGTGCTATTTTTTCTTTCTCGCGGCACTTAGGGTGATGGCCTATCTTTTTTTAAAATTAGATTCTTTCGGGTTTCTTGCCTCGTCCGTAAGCAGATAAGTCTCAAGGTTGTATAATTTATACATTGATAATAAATGCACTTTAAATCTTTAAGCAACACACATCAAAGTTGCTGGTGAACGCAGCAGGCCAGGCAGCATCTCTAAGAAGAGGTACAGTCGACGTTTCGGGCCGAGACCTTTCGTCAGGACTAACTGAAAGAAGAGTGAGTAAGAGATTTGAAAGGGGGAGGGGGAGGGGGAGGGAGAGATCCAAAATGATAGGAGAAGACAGGAGGGGGAGGGATGGAGCCAAGAGCTGGACAGGTGATTGGCAAAAGGGGATACGAGAGGATCATGGGACAGGAGGTCCGGGAAGAAAGACAAGGCGGGGGGGAACCCAGAGGATGGGTAAGGGGTATATTCAGAGGGACAGAGGGAGAAAAAGGAGAGTGAGAGAAAGAATGTGTGTATAAAAATAAGTAACAGATGGGGTACGAGGGGGAGGTGGGGCATTAGCGGAAGTTTGAGAAGTCAGTGTTCATGCCATCAGGTTGGAGGCTACCCAGGCGGAATATAAAGTGTTGTTCCTCCAACCTGAGTGTGGCTTCATCTTTACAGTAGAGGAGGCTGTGGATAGACATATCCGAATGGGAATGGGACGTGGAATTAAAATGTGTGGCCACTGGGAGCTCCTGCTTTCTCTGTCGGACAGAGTGTAGGTGTTCAGCAAAACGATCTCCCAGTCTGTGTCGGGTCTCGCCAATATATATATCACTGCCTTTTAAATCTTTGAGAGTGGCTTTAATACAATCATTATATATGAGATTGGTCAGGTTGTCAGCTGTATATACAGTAAGATTATTAGCAATCTCCCACTGATAGCACTGTGGAAGTGACAGTATGATCTGTGAATTTAATGGTGTTGGTTAAAGGATATTTCTCAACAAGAACCTCCAGAAACAAGCGCGAAGTGCCTGAGTCTTGATTTAGGGTAGAGTGAGTGCTGACAATGTCTGCAGAGGTTGCTCTGGTCCCCAATGCATGTGCTTTTCCACCATGTACTGGGATTAGTGTAGTTTGGAAGGTCACCTAAATTAGGGCCAACTCAGTCCAGGGGAAATGGACAAATTGGATCCAAAATTGTCTTGATGACAGGAGATGGGACAATTGTAGAGGATTGTTTTTGTGATTATGTACCTGCGATTAGTAGTTTTCCACAGGGACTAGTGCTGAGGCCTTTACTGCTTGTAATATACATGAATGATCTGGAAGTTGATTTAGGTTTTATGATTAGTCAGTTTGGAGATAATACAGATATAGATGGAGGTGCTGAGAGAGTGCGGGGCGGGCTGTGGTATTTACCACTGTAGGAAGGGATCATTGTGTTTGTAAAATGAGCTGAGAAATCGAGTGTAATCTTGATAAATATGAGGCGCTGCATTACTAAAGGAAGCTAGGGGAGTATTGCAGAGCAGATCCAAATCTCCTGGAAGGTGGCAGGGCAGGCAGGTGACATGGCTAAGGAGGTATATGGGATGCAGCTTTTGTTAGGTAAGTCAGTGAACCCAAGGGCAGTGAAGTTATACTCCAGCTCTGAAGTCTGACCAATGTTTTATAAAGTGCCACTTGCAGTTCTGGTCGCCGCACCATAGGAAGCATGTGATTGTGATGGAGAAGGTGTAGAGGAGATTCATCAGGATATTGCCAGATGTGCAGTGTTTTAGTTATGAGAAGAGACTGTTCTCCCTTGAGCTGAGGAAGCTAAAATGGGCCATGAGTGACGTGTATAAAATTTGGAGGGGTATCGATAGGCTAGACTGCAGGCAACTTTTCCCTTTATCAAAGACAGATAAGACCAGAGGGCATAGATTTAATGTTAGGAGTACGAGCTTTAGAATGGATCTGAGGGGGACCTCTTTCACAAAGATTGGTGAGAACCTGGTATGCACTACTAAGAGAGAGGTGAAGGAAGTTGCTGACAGCACTGAAGAGGCATCTAGATGAGCATCAGAATTGCCAAGCATTGACGTTATGGGCCAAGTGGTGGACGAAGGGGTTAATACAGACGGCTGCCCTCTGGTTAGTGTGGACATGGTGGGCTGAATGTGCTGTTTTCTTGCTGTATGGCTCTGTTATCAGGACTGCACAGCCAGTAGAATGCCTGTAGGTGGTTCCCTGCAGACAGGACAATGCGGTAGCACTGAATGCACCCACATTGCTTTGGTGCATGTACCGTACCATCAGCTTGGCATCTTTGAGCACTATCATGGAACACCTACAACGCTTAAGGAAGCTAACCAGCCCATTGAGTCTCTACAGGTTAACAAAGAGCAAACCACCCTCACCCCACCTTCCAGCACAAGATTAGACAGCTAAGCTAGTCAAGGCTCAAGTACTCATCAATGTACTGGTGTAAAGAGAAAGGCATTCCATTTCTTCAATGTCTTATTTTTTGGCATACAGTGACAGGGTTGTTAGCATACCAGACCCTATATTATAATCCAAGCGTGAGTTCAAATGACTCCACTGCAGTTTAAGTTCAATTAATTCAATGCCATCAGGAAATAAAACACCAGTTTCAGAGGTGGTGATTGTGGAGGGTTGCTTTGACCACCTAGCCAATTCTCATAACAAAAATGATTCATTCATTGTCATCTTTAAGTGAAGGAAACTTGGCCATGCTTACACAAACTGGCTCATGCAGAACTCCAGTCCAATGGCAAATGTGGCTGGCTGCCAACTAACTTGGCAGAAAACTCACTCCTCACATCCTTTCCCAGTGCAATTAGTATTGTTAATAAGTATTGCTGTTGCTAACCGCACCCATGTTTGGAAATTAATAAAGAGAAAGTTTGATTAATTAGGTCACCGACATAAACAAATGCTGCATTGAACTGAACACTTTCACAATCATCTAGAAATGTACCTTTGAGGGTATTCTGACTGGTGTGATATGGCAACTCAAATACGAAGAAATGTAAAAAGCTGTGGAGAGTGACAACTTAATCCAATACATCACTGGCATATTCCCCCCCCCCCCCATTAGAAGTAGCTACATGGTGTGATACTTCAAGAGGCAACATTTGGGCCTTGCCATCTTCTTGCAAGTGTATAGAATATCAGAATCAAAATCAGGCTTATTATCACTGACCTTATGACGTAACATTTGTTCTTTTGTGTTTAGAGTACAAGGCAAAGACATAAAAGTTACTATACAGTACAAGATAAACAGTGCAAGAAAAGGAGTAATGAGTAGTATTCATGGGTTCATGAATACTGATGACAGAGGGGAAGGTGCTCTTCCCAAATTGTTGAGTGTGGGACTTCAGGCTCCTATACATCCTCTTCAATGGTAGTAATGTGAAAAGTGCATTTCCAGGATGGGGTGGAAGTGTTACCTTAATGGACGCTGCCTTCTTGAGGCATTGCCTGTTGAAGATGTCCCCACTGGGGGGTAGGGTTGAGCCCTCGATGGAGCTGGTTGAGTCTATCGCCCTGTGCAGGTATTTGTGTCCTTACGAAGCCGTGATGGAATGTCAGAATGCTCTCCAGTGTACTTCCGTAGAATTTGCAAGAGTCTCTGGTGACATATCAAATCTCCTCACGCTCCTAATGAAGTAAAACCACCGTGCACCTTCTTCCTGTTTCATCACTGTGTTTGGCGCAAAGTAGACCTTCAATGCCATTGACATCCAGGAACATGAAGCTGCCTACCTTTTCCACCACGGACCCCTCAATGCAGACTGGTGTGTGTTCTGTGGAATTTCCTTTCCACAATCAATTCCTTGCTCTTGCTTGGGCTGAGTGTGAGTGGGTTGATGCAACATCACTGGGATCAGTGTATCTATCTCATTCCTGGATGCCTCCTCGTTGCCGTCCGAAATCAGGCACCACCAGGTTCAAGAGCAGCTGCCTCCCTTCAACCATTCAGTTCTTGAACCATCCTGAACAATCCTAATCACTATCTCAGCATAGTTACACGATTACCACTCTGCACTATATTGGGCTCTTTTTGTTCTGATTCTGTTCTTTCTTGTATAATTTTTATACAACTTATATTTTTCAGCATTGTGTATTTGACGCTCTGGTGTCTGTGCTGCTGCTGTGAATTTTTTTTCATTGCACCTGCACATACATGTACCTGTGCATATGGAAATAATTTTGACTCATGACTTCGATTTTGAACTTGGTGTTATTTACCTCTGGAAGAGCAGGGTGCAACAAATGCACGGGGTATGGTTTCTGAAATCTGTCAAGTTTCATTCTCCCACTCCAGTCTGCTGTGCCAAGCAGGGAGTACTACCTGGGCTGAGTGCCAGCAGACAGGGCGTCCCGACAAGAGTCTGGAGGAAGGTGTAGAGTTGGCATATGAATGAGGTGGGGGGAGCAGGAAGCTAATACCAATATTACATGCCAAGCAGTCTGAGTGCTACCGCTGTCTGCAACCCTCTGGAGTAACTCAGCCAGGGGCACTAATCTTGTATCCGGACTAATTATTAAATCTTCACAGTGATTTGGGACGAACCTTTATTGCTGAGTGAGAAGAAAGGAGGAAGCACAGTGGGTGGAAAGGCTGTAAGTTCCTGAGAAAACTCTGTTCAGGAAACTACTCCATCACAGGGAGCTCAGAGGAGACCGCTTTACCCTGACAGAGGTGAGAATGGATACTTCTGGGAATAATTGAAGTGAATTCTGTAGATATATTAAAAGGAAGACCAGCCCCATTAGGGTAGTAAAGGTCCACTATAAAAGATTTAGATGAGGGAAGTTAAGGAAGGCTCAAATAGAGAAACTAACTTGTTGAACTGAATGACCAACTCATTTGGCATATTCTGTGTAATTCCCAGTGTACCACAAGCTCATTAACTCTTGTTGATAAGTGTCCTCCTGACTGCCTTCCTCTGCTCTGCCTTGTTCCTGATCAAAATGGAGCCAAGCTATGGTCTCTGTCAAGATCAAGGCTCAGACTTGGTTTTAAGTTCATAGGGATGATGTTAGAGACAAAGTGGGGAAAGTGGGGAGTTAGGGGTCAGATTTGAGTTTAGGGCCAGAGATGTGGAGGAGTTAGAGATCAGGCCAGAGCCTAGGCTTCAACTCCATGTTTGGGTGTCCGTGACATGGATGGGCGACAAAAGGCATCTGGAATCTGGGCCTATGCTCCGCTCTCCACCTTTGATGTCCGGTGGCATGGACAGGTGATGAAGGACATATGGAGCCTAGCCCTCTGCTTGGCGCTCAAAGGGTAATGACATGACGTGGGATGAAGGACATCTGGTGTCTATGCCTCTGCTTTGCATTTGAAGGGCAACGACGTAGACAGGTGATGAAGGACATCCAGAGTTTAAGCCTCTACTCTGCCTTCAAAAACCCGTAATGTGAATATGGGATGAAGGATATCTGTGGATGTTGGACTGTCCCAGGTCAGTGGATTGAATATCTCTGCAAGCAGGAGGCATGATGGCTGGTCAGTTGGTGAGTCTGGAGTTCACAGCATGGAGTTTGGGGTCCTGTCATTGGTTAGTCTGGGGTCAATACAGAAATTGAAATCTGAAGGTTGGTTGAAAGTCTGATGGCCAAAGCCTGGGGACTGTTGACTGGGGCCTGTCCTGGAGTTGGAGAACAGTCCATGTGTGGGTGGGTGGGTGGGACGGAGGGTTGGAGATAAGAAAGGGGCTTGTTTTGCTGTTGTTCTTCTATTGTTTGTTATGTTCAGTCTTGTGTTTCTGTGTTGTTCTGTTGACCATTGTGGACGTGCTATGTTGCTGCCAGAGTGTGTAGTCACATTTGTGAGCTGCCTCCAGCACGTCCTTAGGTGTGTTTGCTGTTAATGCAAATGATGCCTATCACCATAAGTTTCATTGTACATATGAGAGATAAATCCAAATCTGAATCCTTTTTGAGCTTATCCTCACTTTATGACTGACATTAAGATCAGAAGCCAAAGTAAAATGCTTGTCCATAGCTGGGAATAAGTGTTCTGGTGATAATCTCATGAGGTGCTGCTGGAACTCAAAGGATCAGGCAGCATCTATGTAGGGAAACCTGAGGGTGTCTGACTTCAGAAGATGATGAGGAGGCATACAGGAGTGAGATAGATTGGCTGATTGATGGTTTTGCATCAACAACCTCACACACAATGTCAGCAAAACCAAGGAACTGTTTATGGACTTCAGGAAGGGGAAGTCAGGAGAAAACGTGCCAGTCGTCATCGACTGTGGGGGAAAAGGTGAGCAACCTGAAGTTCCTGAATGTCAGCATCTTGGAGGATCAATCCTGGGCCTAACACATTGATACAATCATGAAGAAGCAGCTCTTCTTCATTAGGAGTGTCAGGAGATTTGGGATGCCACCAAAGGTTCTCGCAAATGTCTACAGATGTGCGGCGGAGAACATTCTGACTGGTTGCATCACCATCTTCCAATGCACAGGATTGAAAGAGGCCGCAGTGCTGTAGACTCAACCAGCTCCATCACGGGCACATCCCCACCACCAATGAGGACATCTTTAAGAAATGGTACACAGGAAGGTGGCATCCATCATCAAAAACCCTCACCATCCCAGACATGCTCTTTTCTCCTTACTATAATTGGAGTAGGGGTACAGGAACCTGACAACCTACACTCAACATTTTAGAAACATCTTCTTTCCTTCTACCATCAGAATAGTCCAAGAATAGTTCATTATTCTTCTTCTGTAATATTTATTTACTTTTGTAATTTATAGTCATTTTTATGGAAATAATTCGGAAGATGTGTAGCTCGGTTGGTTGATGGTTGGGTTGAATTGTTCTCCGATCTTGGTAATTTACTTGCAAACGTTTTGTCACCATGCGAGGAGACATCATCAGAACACTGCTGATTGTGGTGTGGCCTCTGAATGCTTGGGCTTTATATACTTCTCATTCTGCTGATTGGACATCATTTCGGAAACTCAGTTATGATGTGGGGAGGAGATCTCGTCGCAGATTGGTTGTGTGGTGAACTTCGTGCGTTGTGGTCAGGAATTTTGCCCACATTGGCTCATAAATAGGATCGAGGTCTACGTGTTCATTTACAGAATTGTTCTCGGAAAACCACGCTTCTAGGAATTCTCTTGCATACTGTGTGTTCACTTGCACCATGACTTTCACTGATGCCCGGTTGAATTTGTGCCCACATCACAACTAGCTTTCCAAAATGATGTCCAATCAGCTGATTGAAAAGTAAATAAAGGTCAAGCGGTCTGAGGACACACCACAATCAACAGCGCCTTGATAATGTCTTCTTGCATGGTGATAAAACGTTTGCAAGTGAATTGCCAAGATCAGGGAACAACTCAACTCAAGCAGTCATTTTTATGTCTTGCACGGTACCGCTGCTGCTGAACGACACATTCCATGACATGTGTCAGTGGTAATAATAATAATTCTGAAATATGGTTTCTTCAAGTTAAGTCCTCCCCAAAATTAGTGGACACAACTTCTTTATCATGAAGGAGGACAAGCAGTAAAAACACGCCCAGCAATCAGCTGTGGTTATCTCCATGCATGCAGAAGACTGTGATTACAGGCTCAAAATACTCCAGAGTCCCACTAAAGGAGCTTAATCATTTCATTATAGCGTTTGCCATCAATGTTTAAAATGTGCCATTTCAAGGCAAGTTTTCATGCTGTAATTATATGACAGACTTTCTCTCTCCCCCAACCAAAAAAGGTTTTCTAAAGAGTGTCCATAAAGTTGAGTCTGGTGATGATGATGGGAAAGACTATGTGTGACACACGGGGGTGTAAAACTTACCATAGCTCCCGTCTGGAATTCTTCCTGCTGTGTCACAAATCAGATCATTTTTGTTTGCTATGTGTGAATTGATGGCTGAGTTCCCTTCAGCTTAAATAAAGGTACTTGATTGGCTTAAAACCCCGTGGATGTCCTGAAGTCATCAGTGTTGCTCTAGAAATGCAAGCCTTTCATTCTTCCAAGCAACAGACACAAAATGTTGGAGGAACTCAGGAGGCCAGGCAGCACCTATGGAAAAGAGAACAGTTGACATTCCGGGCCAAGTCCCTTCATCAGGACTCATTCTGCCGTTGGTTCTTCCCTGTATCTTGGGCCTCAGTCAGTAGTTATGGCTGAGACTCAACACTTTCAAAGAGTCACCTATTTCCACAGGTGGCATAAGGATCTCTTAGCTCAGCTGTACGAGAAGTAAGAACTGAGTGAGTTCGAGGCTTCTGATTTAATGTCTGCATTGCTTTGTGAATCATGCTGATTGAGTATTTCCTAAAGATCAAATTCACTTGACCTGAAGGAAATTAAATCCAAAGCAACTTTTTAACATTGGCTGCAAGAGTGGTATTGCTCGAAGGAATAAAAAGTAGTAGACAAGCTTCACTTTGGACGCCACAGTAACAAAGCAGTTAGAGTCAGAATCAGAACCAGGTTTAATACCATCAGCATATGTTGTGAAGTTTGCTAACCTTGTGGCAGCTGTACAATGAAATATATGATAATAGAGAAAAAAATTGAATTATAGTAAGTTTAAAGATGTATATTAAATAGTTAACTTAAAATTAGTGCAAAAACAGAAATTAAAAAAGTAGTGAGGTAGTGTTCATGGGTTCAATGCCCATTTAAAAATACGATGGCAGAGGGGAAGAAGCTGTTCCTGAATCGCTGAGTGTGTGCTTTCAGGCTTCTGTACCTCCTACCTGATGGTAATGATGAGAAGAGGGCATACTGTGATGCTTCAACAGCTCGGGGCATCCGGGTTCGGAGCTCAAATCCGATGTCATCTGTAAGGCTCTGTACATCCTCTCTGTGGGGGTACATGTGTTTTCTCTGGGTGGTCTGGTTTGCTTCCTCAATCCAAAGAGCTACTCGTTAGTAGGTTAATTGGTCATTGTCAATTGTCCTGTGATTAGGTTAGCATTAAATCGGGGGTTCCTGAGTGGTGTAGCTCAAAGGGCCAGAAGGATCCATTTGGCACTGTACCTCAATAAATAAATAAGTAGAATATATTCTCCTTTGAAGTTTTGCTAGTTACCAGTACTTCCTTCTCTGGGTGTAGCTTTTCATTCCAATTTGTTTAGTGAACAAAATTATGAAGGCAAAATTTAACAGAATTTCTTGTTAGGAATGTGCCCTCTGCATTACCTGTAGGTGCTACCCAGCATTGCTGAGATGAGACATCTTGCAATTGGTTCACAGGGCATCAGTCTGCTGCAGCAGTTGGGGCTTCACGTTCCATAGGTGCAACTATTCTGTTTTATAGTGAGGACTTAGAATAAGTAACCCAGCCAAAGTTCGCACATCCTGATCCTGCTGCAGTGGTACAGTTCTATCGCTCAGCCTTCACTGAAGTATAAAATACCGTGATGGGTATTTTTATGAAAAATGAAACTAGAATTTGGTAACTTGCCTCTTGATTAACACCCTCACAATATAACTACCATGTTTTGGTAGCTCTCTTTCTGTCGGCATCTCCCTACACTCAATTTACTGTACCTGCAGAAGTTTCTTCAAGTTAGAAATTAGAACCAATGTTAAAAAGATGATTATCATTGTCTATTCCAGTCATTAAACCATAAGTGATTTGGTTTCAAAATTCATGGTTCTATTTTTGAAAGCTGAACTAACTTGAAATTCTGTCTCCCTCAACCTTTCTTAATTGTGGACTTGCTTTAATCCCCAGATGAATGTAGTTTCCAAGAGCTTATAAAGGCATGTCTTTCTTGGCCTTAGATGGTCCCAGAGTGCTTTAAAAACAAACACTGAAAATCCTTTATGTTAACTTTACATAAATAAACAGTTTATAATTTGTTTTCTGATTTTTCTTTGAAAAGATGTGCTGAAATGTCTAGAGGCCAGGGAGAGATACTTCATCAGTACAAGTGACTGAACAACTCTTGAAAAACTGGGTCCATCACAAATTCTCAGGGAGCAGCATCTGAAGTCAGCTCCCAGAATAATAGTGGAGGCTCATGAAACTGCAGATGCTGGAAATCTGGAGCAACACAACCAAACTCAATAGGTCAGGCAGCATCTATGGAGCCAACGGAGCAATCAACGTTTCAGGTTAAGGTGAAGGATCTCAACCCAAAACTTTGTCCATTTCCCTTCAGAGATGCTGCCTGACATTTGTGTTCACACAGTTTATTGTGTGTTGTCCTAGGATCATAACCCCACACAAAGACATTGAGTAACTTCAGATTTGTTCTCTTCATTAGAACTTGCTGAGGTTTTCTGGCATCTTACCACATATTTCCAGCATCTGCAAATTTATTTTGATTTTTATTCACAAGAAACACTCAGGTGTTTGGAAGGGGCTGAGGACATGAAAACATTTTTCAAAAGTACATTATAACTGCTCAATTTAATCATGTCATTGTCAGATGAATGTTTTAAAATTTTAATTGAACAAAAACTCTTAAGACTGAGAAAATGTGTTTTTTTCTGATTCTACCACAGAATGGTGGGCAGCAATGCAAGGCTAGCATTTATCACCCATCCCTAACTGTCCTTGAACTGAGTGGCTTGCTGGGCCATTTTAGAGGAAGTTTAAGAGCCAACCAGATTTCTGTAGGTCTGAAGTTAAATTTAGACATGACCAAGTAAGGATAGTACATTTCTTTCCTTAAGAGAATTAGTGAACTAAATAGGATTTATAATAATCTGGCTGGCTGTCTCAGAACTTATTTACAAAACAGCCATAGAAGGATCTGAGAACCTATGTTTATGTCATTAGTCTAATGGCTGGTTAGACTGAAACCAGTCAACATACAAGTTGACATAATCTGTCACCAAATAACCATTATGATGTGCATTAGACTATGAAAAGGAATGTGTCACTTTTAAATTAACTCCATTCTCATGCTGGTTTGGCATGTCATAGAGTTATAACATGGGAAGATGTTCTTCGGCCCATCTGGTCAATACCAGCCAAGATGCCCATCCAAACAAGCCTTATTTTCCAGTGTTTGGCCAGTAACTTTCTAAGCCTTTCTGATCCATTTACCTGTCACCAAGCACTCTATCAATCTTCTACAGATGGACTGCTGAAAGTATGCTGACTGGTTGTATCATGGTCTGGTACAGCAATTTGAATGCGTACGAACATAGAAGCTCCAAAGAACAGTGAACTCAGACCAATATATCAAAGGGCCCATCCCTCTCCACCATTGGTAATATGTACCACGAGGCACTGCCATAAGAACGTACTGTCTATCATCAAACACTCCCACCATCCAGGCAACATTCTCACAGCTACTATCCAGCAGGAGGTACAGGAGCCTGAAGTTGTACGCCACAGGCTTCAAGAACAGCTACTTCCCTTCAACCATTCGCTTCTTAACCCAACCTGAGCAACTTCAATCGCTACCTTGGTAAAGCAACACTGTGATCATGTTGATCACACAATGTAGTGATTTTTTTGTCTAATTATGTTTTGTTGCACAGATTATGTATAATTTATGTTTTAGCTTGTGAATGCTGCTGATCTGATGCAATGTGCCTGTAATTGCTGCTGAAAGTAAGTTTTTCATTGCAACTGTGCTTGTGTGTGTGACAATAAACTCAGCTTTGGAATCACAGGTCATCCAGATACTTAGAATGTGTTTTCAGTGCAATGAGAAACTACATACTGATGTACATTTATAAGATCAGTGAACAATTTAAAAACAGGAATATTGATTTATTTCTCTTAAAGCAATATGCATACCGCAGATGCTAGAAATATGAAGTAAAACAAAAAATATGAAGATATTCAATATAATTTGTTTATGGGGAAATATAATGTAAATGACTTTTTATCATGGGAGTTCACATATTTTTTTTTCAATGGCAGCACTGACTCAAGGGCTGAAACCTGGGTGACCAAGCCTATCCCACCGACGCCTGGACAAATAACATTAATTCCAACATAGCATCCCTACAATGAAAGTGCCGCCAGTACTTACTCCAGGTGAGAATGCCTCTGTCCTCTCAAGGTGAAGTCCTGCTGTCTGATCTAGTCACTGGGCTTATTTTAAACTATTCTCAGGTGATGTGGATGTGGATTGTGGAACCCTGTGGAATATTGATTCCAGGATTATCCAGTCAGTGGCTGAGGGACGACAGCGAGAGGAGCAGCACGATAAAAATCAGGCATCATCAGTTGCAGATGTGGCATGCTGCAGGAGGTACACAGTCATAGCCAAGGGATTCCCATGAACGTGTTCTCACAGAGAATCTTAAGGAAGCCATCCTCCTTGGCACCCCACTGCAGTTGAGAAACATATTCTTGTATTGGATTCATAATGGTGAACGGACAAAGTTGAAATCATACAGGGACCTGGCCAACACCCCATTCAAAACCATTCCAACTCACGATAAGGAGATGGATGAGAGGGCACTCTATTAGTGCAGGGCTGGGCACACAAAACTCATCTCAATGACACAATGTTTATTGCATTGTGTGTCATTGAAATCCTGTACAGCCATATTATTGGGCGTAGTACATAATAAAAGTTTATCAAATCAATAAGGTTTCAAAGAAACCCCTTGGACCTATTGCTGTAGACCACTGCCACTGGCTGAGTGGTCACTGCCAACGTGTAACAAGGAAGGCATAAAGCGTTATGGGGATAAGGTATTGTGATCAAAGGACTTTGCTAAGGCAATCGGGCTGCTGTTCATCAATCTTGCTGAAAGATGACTGTTCTGGTACAAATATCCTGTTTTTCATTACAAGGCAAATCCTGGCATTCTTTTGAAGTAATAGATTTAGTTAAAATATCTGATCTCCCAGGTAACATTTTTTCTAATCAACAGGAATTCTGCGGATGCTGGAAATTCAAGCAACACACATCAAAGTTGCTGGTGAACACAGCAGGCCAGGCAGCATCTGTAGGAAGAGGAGCAGTCGACGTTTCAGGCCGAGACCCTTCATCAGGAGCATTTTTTCCAGGATGAGCAGGTGTTTGTCCTTAATGTTTTGGCCAATATTGTTCACTTATTACTGTAATTAACCATGTCTGATCTTTTACCTCAGTGTCAGTATTCTGGCCAATTTAGAGTTTCCCTCAATATCTAAAAAACTAAATCTCTTGGATATGCTCAATGACAGTTTTTTTTCCCTTTGGTACTACCTTGATATGTAGTTGGATGCAATGATCCGTCTGGATGTCAAGCAAACAAAGTTTTTCACTGCACGTGACAATAATAAACTGCCTTAGGGTAAATAATTCCCAAGTTTTACGACTGACTTTGAAATGACATTCCTGTTCAATTCTGTCTGGAATGGCCAACCATTTTGAAACTATGACCTCATCCAAGGGAGAAATCAACACTGCATCTCCCCAGTCGAACTCAAGAATTGTCTACAGTTTATTAAAATCAGCTCTTATCCTTCTAAGCTCAAGAGCATCCAAGTCCAGCCTGCTTAATCTCTCATCATGTTTAAATCAGGTTTAATTTGCTCAGGTGTGAGCAAGGCTGGACACAGTCGTATAAAATATTCAGTCCTGAAGAAAGGTACTGGCCCAAAACATCGACTGTTTATTCATTTCCACAGATGCTGCTTGACCTGCTGAGTTCCTCTGGCAATTTGTATGTGTTGCTTCATATAAAATAATCACTATTAATGTGACTCTCCTGTACAAGCTGACAGAAAATGTACTATGGTCATGAATGGTGAAAGAATAGAAATAAACAAGATTTACAAGAATGACAGTAGAAGGGTCTCAACTCAAAATGCTGACTGTCCCTTTCCCTCCATAGATGCTGCCTGAATTTCACCAGCACCTTTTGTGTTGCAGTAGAACTGATGAGGAGAGGGGTAGTTGGAACTATCAGGAATGACTAAAAGGGCTGGGGTTTATTTTTCTTGAAAACAATGACAATTAAACAGAGTAGATGTAGAGAAGCTGTGATTCAATGCCAGAGCCTTGAATATAAGATAATCACCGATATATCCATTTGGGAATTCCAGTTCCCAGTCAGAGAATGGAAGCAGCTCCCAGAGGAAGAACAGCAGGAGGAAAGCCCAATAGACACTTGAAGAAAAAAGTTTAAGTTCAATTATCATTCAATCTGACATGAATACATCTAAATAAAACAGCATTAGGGGCAGATCAATTGATTCACAGAGAGAGAGAGAGAGAGAGCTTTGCACAGATCGGGGAGAAGAGTTTAAAAAAGAAATGTTTTGTGGGGCTTGAAGCATTAGCGGCAGACCAATCGATTCATGATTCATTAGCAGGAGCAAATAAAAGTAAAGCAGGGTCAAAGCAGAGCAGACACTGTGTGAGTGGACCAGTGTAAGAGTGGGAAATTGAGGCTCTGGCGGGGGAGGCACAGATAAGTAGCAGGTAAGGCTTTTGTAGTGGTTGAATAAAGTCACTAAATTACAGCTAACTAAATAAAGTAGGGATGATGCAGGATCAGGTGATATGCTGTAGCTGCATGATGTGGGAGCTGGTGGACTCCATTGTGGTTCCTGGTGACCCCCTCTGCAGCAAGTGTTGGCTGCTCGAGGAACTCAGGCTCAAAGTTGACGATCTGGAATCTGAGCTTCAAACACTGCGGCATTCAGGGAGGGGGAGAGTTACCTGGGTTCTCTGTTTCAGGAGGTATTCACACCCATTAGATTAGCTGCCTCAAATTCAGTCTGTAGTCAGGGACAAAAGGGTGTGACTGCAAGTGAGATCCAAGAGACGGTGCTGGAGGAGCCTCAGCACTTGAGCTTGTACAACAGTCTGAGATTTTTGCTCCCTGTGTGGACGAGAGTGGGACTGTAGGAAGAATGAGCAACCTAACTGTGGCACCTTAGTTCAGGGAGCCATTGTAGTGGTAAATGGGGATAGTATAGTCAGGGCAAGTTCTCTGTTGCGAGGATAGAGTGCCCTGAAGGCTAAGTTACTTGCCTGGTGCCCGGGTTCAGGACACCTTATCTGACCTGCAGATACTGGAAAGATCCGGTTGTCATGGTCCGTGTGGGTACCAATGACATGGGTAGAATGAGGAAAGAGGTTCTGTTGAGGGAACATTTGAGCAGCTAGGGACTAAATTAGAAAGCAGAACCAAAAAGGTGGAATTACTACCTGAGCTATGTGCAAATTAGCATAGGGTCAAGAAGATTAGAGAGTTAAATGCGTGGCTCAGGGATTGGTGGGCGAGAAGTGGGTTTGAGTTCATGGGAAATTGGCACCGGTATTGGGGAAGGAGGGGGCTGTACCAATGGGACGGGCTCCACCTGAACTGTGATGGGACCTGGATCCCAGTGAATTGCATAACTAGGGCTGTGGATAGGGCTTTAACTAAATAGTAAAGGGTGAGTTCACAGATTGGAGAAGTATGGATAAAGTAAAAAAAAAGTGTGGATAAAGATAAAGTAAAAGCCAAAGATAAAAATGAGCGAAGTAAGACTGGAGTAAAGAAACGTCAAGTGCAAAAGAGTAAAAGATTACAAGATTTTAAAAGCACAATGAGTGTCAGGGCACTTTATCTGAGTGCCCGCAGTATTCGAAACAAGGTCAGTGAACTTGTGGCACAGATCAGTACAAAGGGGTATGATCTAGTGGCAATTACAGAAACGTGGTTGCAGGGTGGAGAGGATTGGGTATTAAATATCCAAGGATATCAGGTAATACAGGAGAATAGGCAGGAGGGTTAAGGAGGTGGGGTAGGACTCTTAATTAAAGATGAGATCAGGGTGATAGTGAGAGACAATAAGATCTAAGGAGCAGGATGTTCAATCCATCTGGGTAGAGATTAGAATAGTAAAGGGGAAAAAATCATTAGTGGGAATTGTCTATCGGCCACCAAATAATAACATTACAGTGGCACGGGCAATAAACAGAGAAATATCTGAGGTATGTCAGAATCGAGCAGCAGTTATCATGGGGGACCTTAACTTGCACATAGTTTGGGTGAATCAAGTTGGTCGAGGCAGTCTTCAGAAGGACTTCATAGAATGCATCTGTGATGGCTTTCTTGAACAGCATGTTACTGAACCTACAATGGAATGTGTTATCTTAGATCTGGTCCTGTGCAATGAATCATGTAATATTAGTGATCTTGTACGAACGTAATTAGGGACCCTCTTGGAAAGAGTGCTTACAGTATGATTGGGTTTCTCATACAAATGGAGGGTGCAATAGTTTGATCTAAAACTGGTGTATTATGCCTAAACAATGGAGACTACAATGAGATGAAGGAGGATTTGGCTAGTGTAGACTGGGAACACAGGCTATATAGTGGGACTGTTGAGGAACAGTGGAAGACTTTCAAAGAGATTTTTCACAGTGCTCAACAAAAGTACACTCAAGTTAAAAGCAACGACAGTAAAGTTGGGGAGAGCCAGCCTTGAATAACTAAGGAAATAAAAGAAGCTTGTGTGTACAAATTCACCAGGAGTAGAGGGAAACTGGAAGACTGGGAAGACTTTAAAAAGCAACAAAGAACCACTAAGCGAGCAATAAAGAAAGAGAAGCTAGATTATGAAGATGAACGAGCACAAAACACAAAAATGGATAGTAAAAGCTTTTATAATTATATAAAGGAAAGGAGTGGCTAAGTTGAACATAGGTCCCCTGGAGGATGAGAAGGGGGAATTGATATTGGGTAATGAAGAAATGGCAGAGGCTTTGAATGACTATTATGTGTCAGTCTTCACAGTGGAGTTCACGCCTAACATGACAAACAGAGATGTTATGGATGCAATGGGAGGTGAGGACCTCAGTACAATAGTATCACTAAAGTAGTGCTGAACAAACTGGTGGGCCTAAAAATAAATAAATAAATCCCCTGGTCCTGATGGAATGCATCCCAGGGTACTGAAAGAAATGGCAGAGGTTATAGTAGAGGCTTTGGGGGTGATAGTTTACTAAAATTCTCTGGACTCTGGGCAGGTCCCGGTGGATTGGAAGATGGGAAATGTCACGCCACTGTTCAAAAAAGGATGTAGACAAAAGGCAGGTAAATATAGGCCAGTTAGTTTAACATCTGTATTTGGGAAAATGCTTGAAGCTATCATTAAAGAAGAAATAGTAAGGATGGCATCTGGAAAGAAATGGATCCATCAGGCAGATGCAGAATGGATTTAGCGAAGGCAGATCCTGTTTGACAAACTTACTGGAGTTCTTTGAGGATATAATGAGCGCAGTGGATAGTGGGGATGTTATTTACTTGGACAGAGTGGATAGATGGACGTTATTTACTTGGATTTCCAGAAGGCGTCCATAAGGTGCTGCATAAAAGGTTTATACGTAAGGTAAGGATGCATAGAGTTGGGGGTGATGTATTAGCATGGATAGAGGATTGGTTAGCTAATAGAAAGCAGAGAGTTGGGATACATGGATGTTACTCTGGTTGGCAATTAGTGGTGAGCAGTGTGCTGCAGGGGTTGGTGCTGGGCCCGCAACTGTTCACAAAATACATTAATGATCTGGAAGAGGGGACCGAATGCAGTGTATCTAAGTTTGCTGGTGATACTAAATTGAGTGGAAAAGCAAATTGTGCAGAAGACACTGAGAGCCTGCAGAGAGTTATAGATAAGTGAGTGGGCAAGGGTCTGGCAGATGGAATACCATGTTGGTAAATGCGCAGTCATCCACTTTGGAAGGAAAAATGGAAGAGCAGATTATTATTTAAATAGTAAAGAATTGCAGCATGCTGCTGTGCAGTGGGACTTGTGAATGCTTGTGCATGAATCACAAAAGGTTGACTTGCAGGTGCATCAGTCTATCAAGAAGGCAAATGGAATATTGGCCTTCATTGCTAGAGGGATTGAATGTAAGAGCAGGGGGATTATGCTGTGACTGTACAGCGTACTGATGAGGCCACACCTGGAGTACTGCGTGCAGTTCTGGTTTCCTTACTTGAGGAGGCAGTGCAGAGGTGGTTCACCAGGTTGATTCCAGAGATGAGGGAATTAGACTATGAGGAGAGATTGAGCTGCCTCAGACTGCATTCACTGGAATTCAAAAGGATTAGAAGAGATCTTATAGAAACATACTAAAGTATGGAAGGGATAGATAAGATAGAGGCAGGAAAGTTGTGAGGCTATAGCTGGGGGACATGACCTCACGATTCGGGGGAGTAGATTTAGGATGGAGATGAGAAAGAACTGCTTTTCCCAGAGAGTGGTGAATCTGTGGAATTCTCTGCCTAATGAAACAGTGGATGCTACCTCAGTAAATACGAGGGGTGATTGATAAGTTCGTGTCCTAAGGTGGAAGGAGTCAATTTTAGAAAACCTAGCACAGTTACTTTTCAACATAGTCCCCTCCTACAATTACACACTTTGTGCAGCGGTCGTGGAGCATACGGATCTTGGACCTCAGTATCTGCAGATGGGTGATTGATCGGTTTGTGGCCTAAGGTAGAAGGAGATGAGTTATACAGCTCTCGTTACATGCTCATGTAGCTCAACTCTTTGAGTGATTATGCAGAAAGTTTGAAGTTAATAACTCATCTCCTTCTACCTAGGCCACAAACTTATCAATCACCCTGATGTTATTAACTGATGAGTTATTAACTTCAAACTTTCTGCATAATCACTCAAAGAGTTGAACTGCATGTGCACGTAACGAGAGCTGTATAACTCATCTCCTTCTACCTTAGGCCATGAACTTATCAATCACCCCTGCTGTGGACACTTTCTGGAGGTCCAAGATCTGTATGCTCCACGACCGCTGGACTGTGTGTGTAAATGTAGGCGGGAGCTATGTTGAAAAATAAATGTGCTAGGTTTTCTAAAATTGACTCCTTCTACCTTAGGCCACGAACTTATCAATCACCCCTCTTATATTTAAGAAAAGGTTGGATAGATTTTTGCACAGTAGGGAAACTAAAGGTTATGGGGAAAAGGCAGGTAGGTGGAGATGAGTCCATGGCCAGATCAGCCATGGTCTTATTGAATGGTGGAGCAGGCTTAACGAGCCAGATGACCTACTCCTGCTCCTATTTCTTATGCTCTTATGTGTTCCTCTGGAGCCAAGGTGAAAAACACATTACCAACAGCACATAGCCATAGCTATGATTTCAGAAAAACATACAGTCACAAAGAAAATCATAATATAGCCCAAGTCCCTGAGTAGCATGATTTTAGATTGATGGTAAGATGTCCTGTTCTTCCACCGAACAAATACTGGAGAGCAACACAGACATAAGGGGCCAGGCCCCAACCCAGTACAGATTCTATTGCACCCACAGAAGCCACTGCACTCTCCCATACCACCTCGGTGTACTCTCCCTGGGCGACAGCCACAAGCGGCCTGTGGCAATGCAGCTCCTCCTTAGTCAGTCTCACCAATGAACTGGACTTGTGAAATTCTATGTTACCAATGTCCAACAGTGTCTTGTGATCACAATAAAAACATCCAAGACAAGAATATTGTCCAAGACAAAGAAAGGTACTACATAACAATGGGAGCTGGTGATGCCATTTGTGTGTGTGTCTGGTGGCGGGAAGGATGGGGTGGGTGGTGAATAAGGCAGAGAAACCAGCAAATCAAAAGTATTTGACTCGGCGCAGTTGGGTCAGAGTTGCAATTTCCATAAGCATAGAAAAATACAAATCATATCGCTGAAAGTTTCTTTGGGAGAAAAACAAAATAAGTTTTGTGTGTTGCTATGGGAACACAGTCACGGTTGAGAGTATGTGGGCTGGGCCCAGCTGATAACAATAATGTATTGACAGAGGCGTGAGTAAACCTTTCAACTTTTTCAGAGTCTCTGTGAATGCAGTGAAGGGGAACTTTTACACTGGAATTCCTCCAATCTACTTGTACCAAGATGCAGGATCCCTTATCTATTTGAGCGCAGCTGAAGATTTCAAACATGCAGTGCACATCCAGATGTCTGGTACAATCCAGAACAAAGCAGGACAAGGTAGTTTGGCTTTCTGAAGAGCAACAATTTATTTTTGTTCTGCTGAGCTCAGCGACCTTTTAGGAGCAAAGTATTCCACAGATGTTAGAACAATTACAAACAGCCTTCAAGCTTTTGAGAAAGACATATAATAATGACTGCTTACTCTTCCTATCAAAATATACCACCTCACATTTATCTGTGTTAAACAGAGCTATCAACACTTAACTTTAAATTATAAATGTTTATTGTGAACAGCAGAGGTCCCAGCACTGATCCACATAGAACAGCACTCCAACTCCTTTCACTGTAAATATCTGGCACACATTGCTTTCTGTCCTGAAACCAACTAGCAAACTGATTTTCTGCTTGTCCTTTGACTAAATTCTCTGATCTTAATCATTGTTCTGACATGGAGAACTATGGGGAGTACCCCGGTGGCTGTGCCCCTTAACAACAGGTACTCCTGTTTGAGTACTGTTGGGGGGGACAGCTTACCCGGGGGAAGCGACAGTGGCCGTGCCTCCGGCACAGAGTCTGGCCCTGTAGCTCAGAAGGGTAGGGCAAGGAAGAGGAGGGCAGTTGTGATAGGGGACTCGATAGTAAGGGGGTCAGATAGGCGATTCTGTGGACGCAGTCCAGAGACCCGGATGGTTGTTTGCCTCCCTGGTGCCAGGGTCCGGGATATTTCTGATCGTGTCCAAGATATCCTGAAGTGGGAGGGTGAGGAGCCAGAGGTCATGGTACATATAGGTACCAATGACATAGGTAGGAAAAGGGATGAGGTCCTGAAAGGAGAATATTGGGAGCTAGGAAGGGAGTTGAGAAAAAGGACCGCAAAGGTAATAATCTCGGGATTACTGCCTGTGCCACGCGACAGTGAGAGTAGGAATGCGATGAGGTGGAGGATAAATGCGTGGCTGAGGGATCGGAGCAGGGGGCAGGGATTCAAGTTTTTGGATCATTGGGACCTCTTTTGGTGCAGGCGTGACCTGTACAAAAAGGATGGGTTGCACTTGAATCCTAGGGGGACCAATATCCTGGCAGGGAGATTAGCGGGGGCTACTGAGGTGACTTTAAACTAGAATGGTTGGGGGGTGGGAATCAAATTAAAGAGGCTAGGCGTGAGGAAGTTAGTTCACAACAGGGGGATGGGAACCAGTGCAGAGAGACAGAGGGGTGTAAAGTGAGGGTAGAAGCAAAAAGTACTATGGAGAAAAGTAAAAGTGGCAGGCCGACAAATCCAGGGCAAGCATTAAAAAGGGTCACTTTTCAGCATAATTGTATAAGGGCTAAGAGAGTTGTAAAAGAGCGCCTGAAGGCTTTGTGTGTCAATGCAAGGAGCATTCGTAATAAGGTGGATGAATTGAAAGTGCAGATTGTTATTAATGATTATGACATAGTTGGGATCACAGAGACATGGCTCTAGGGTGACCAGGGATGGGAGCTCAACGTTCAGGGATATTCAATATTCAGGAGGGATAGACATGAAGGAAGGGGAGATGGGGTGGCGTTGCTGGTTAAAGAAGAGATTAACGCAATAGAAAGGAAGGACATAAGCCGGGAAGATGTGGAATCGATATAGGTAGAGCTGCGTAATACTAAGGGGCAGAAGACGCTGGTGGGAGTTGTGTACAGGCCACCTAACAGTAGTAGTGAGGTCGGAGATGGTATTAAACAGGAAATTAGAAATGTGTGCAATAAAGGAACAGCAGTTATAATGGGTGACTTCAATCTACATGTAGATTGGGTGAACCAAATTAGTAAAGGTGCTGAGGAAGAGGATTTCTTGGAATGTATGCGGGATGGTTTTTTGAACCAACATGTCGAGGAACCAACTAGAGAGCAGGCTATTCTGGACTGGGTTTTGAGCAATGAGGAAGGGTTAATTAGCAATCTTGTCGTGAGAGGCCCCTTGGGTAAGAGTGACCATAATATGGTGGAATTCTTCATTAAGATGGAGAGTGACATAGTTAATTCAGAAACAAAGGTTCTGAACTTAAAGAGGGGTAACTTTGAAGGTATGAGACGTGAATTAGCTAAGATAGACTGGCAAATGACACTTAAAGGATTGACGGTGGATATGCAATGGCAAGCATTTAAAGGTTGCATGGAGGAACTACAACAATTTTTCATCCCAGTTTGGCAAAAGAATAAATCAAGGAAGGTAGTGCACCCGTGGCTGACAAGAGAAATTAGGGATAGTATCAATTCCAAAGAAGAAGCATACAAATTAGCCAGAGAAAGTGGCTCACCTGAGGACTGGGAGAAATTCAGAGTTCAGCAGAGGAGGACAAAGGGCTTAATTAGGAAGGGGAAAAAAGATTACGAGAGAAAACTGGCAGGGAACATAAAAACGGACTGTAAAAGCTTTTATAGATATGTAAAAAGGAAAAGACTGGTAAAGACAAATGTAGGTCCCCTGCAGACAGAAACAGGTGAATTGATTATGGGGAGCAAGGACATGGCAGACCAATTGAATAATTACTTTGGTTCTGTCTTCACTAAGGAGGACATGAATAATCTTCCAGAAATAGTAGGGGACAGAGGGTCCAGTGAGATGGAGGAACTGAGCGAAATACATGTTAGTAGGGAAGTGGTGTTAGGTAAATTGAAGGGATTGAAGGCAGATAAATCCCCAGGGCCAGATGGTCTGCATCCCAGAGTGCTTAAGGAAGTAGCCCAAGAAATAGTGGATGCATTAGTGATAATTTTTCAAAACTCGTTAGATTCTGGACTAGTTCCTGAGGATTGGAGGGTGGCTAATGTAACTCCACTTTTTAAAAAAGGAGGGAGAGAGAAACCGGGGAATTATAGACCAGTTAGCCTAACGTCGGTGGTGGGGAAACTGCTGGAGTCAGTTATCAAGGATGTGATAACAGCACATTTGGAAAGCGGTGAAATGATCGGACAAAGTCAGCATGGATTTGTGAAAGGAAAATCATGTCTGACGAATCTCATAGAATTTTTTGAGGATGTAGCTAGTAGAGTGGATAGGGGAGAACCTGTGGATGTGGTATATTTGGATTTTCAGAAGGCTTTTGACAAGGTACCACACAGGAGATTAGTGTGCAAACTTAAAGCACACGGTATTGGGGGTAAGGTATTGGTGTGGGTGGAGAGTTGGTTAGCAGACAGGAAGCAAAGAGTGGGAATAAACGGGACCTTTTCAGAATGGCAGGCAGTGACTAGTGGGGTACCGCAAGGCTCAGTGCTGGGACCCCAGTTGTTTACAATATATATTAATGACTTGGATGAGGGAATTAAATGCAGCATCTCCAAGTTTGCGGATGACACGAAGCTGGGGGGCAGTGTAAGCTGTGAGGAGGATGCTAAGAGGATGCAGGGTGACTTGGATAGGTTGGGTGAGTGGGCAAATTCATGGCAGATGCAATTTAATGTGGATAAATGTGAAGTTATCCACTTTGGTGGCAAAAATAGGAAAACAGATTATTATCTGAATGGTGGCCGATTAGGAAAAGGGGAGGTGCAACAAGACCTGGGTGTCATTATACACCAGTTATTGAAAGTGGGCATGCAGGTACAGCAGGCGGTGAAAAAGGCGAATGGTATGCTGGCATTTATAGCGAGAGGATTCGAGTACAGGAGCAGGGAGGTACTACTGCAGTTGTACAAGGCCTTGGTGAGACCACACCTGGAGTATTGTGTGCAGTTTTGGTCCCCTAATCTGAGGAAAGACATTCTTGCCATAGAGGGAGTACAAAGAAGGTTCACCAGATTGATTCCTGGGATGGCAGGACTTTCATATGAAGAAAGACTGGATGAACTGGGCTTGTACTCGTTGGAATTTAGACGATTGAGGGGGGATCTGATTGAAACGTATAAGATCCTAAAAGGATTGGACAGGCTAGATGCAGGAAGATTGTTCCCGATGTTGGGGAAGTCTAGAACGAGGGGCCACAGTTTGAGGATAGAGGGGAAGCCTTTTAGGACCGAGATTAGGAAAAACTTCTTCACACAGAGAGTGGTGGATCTGTGGAATTCTCTGCCACAGGAAACAGTTGAGGCCAGTTCATTGGCTATATTTAAGAGGGAGTTAGATATGGCCCTTGTGGCTACGGGGGTCAGGGGGTATGGAGGGAAGGCTGGGGCGGGGTTCTGAGTTGGATGATCAGCCATGATCATAATAAATGGCGGTGCAGGCTCGAAGGGCCGAATGGCCTACTCCTGCACCTATTTTCTATGTTGCTATGTTTCTGTATCGATGACTTCTTGAAAATCTAGATAAATTACATCTAGTACATTATTATAATCTACTCTTTCTGTAACCTCTTCAGAAAATTCAGAGCTGGCCAACTGAAAACTTTTCTTTTGAAATCTGTGCTGACTATTCCTTATTATATTTTTATTTCAAAATACTCTACTGTCTTCTTATTAGGGAGGCTCTTCATTTTATATTCGCCCACCGATATTAATCTGGTCTTAATTTACTTGGACACATTTTATGCCACGTATCCTTGTACTCGTGTACATTCCACCTCTGGCTGAGGTCAAGCTAGCACTGGAGAGCTGAGCATCGGCATGATACAGTGCACTCTGATGCCTTCCCGATCATTGTGGGGGAATTCATGCAGGCCAGCTCTCTGGCAAACTACCAACATTATGTCACCTGCAGAACCAAAGGAGCCAACACCTTTGATCACTGTTACACCACCATCAAGAAAGCTTACAGTGCCATCCTGCACCCGCACTTTGCAAGTCCAATCACCTGGTTGTACTCTACATTAAGCATATAGGCAGAGACTGAAGTCAGCAGCACTAGTGGTGAGGACTGCGAAAGTATGGTCAATGGAGGTGTACGATTATTTACAGGAACTGCTTAGGTGAATTGGGCCATATTAAAGGATTCATCTTTGGATCTGAATGAATATGCCACGACCATCACCAGCCTCATTAAGAATTGTATGAACGAGTGTGTGCCTTCACAAAGGCAGGTGATGGGACTTAGTTGCATTCAACAGGCTGAGTATCAAAACATTAGGGATGCAGAAACAGAAATGGTAGCAAATTTGGTACTCAAGGTGTTGTATCTAAATGTGCATAAAATAAGAAATAAGGTGGTTGATCTTGTTGCACTATTACAGATTGCCAGGTATGATGTTGTGGCCATCACTGAATCGTGACTGAAAGATGGTTGTAGTTGGGAGCTGAATGTCCAAGGTTACACGTTATATCGGAGGGATAGGGAGGTAGGCAGAGGGGGTGATGTGGCTCTACTGGTAAAGAATGGCATCAAATCAGTAGAAAGATGTGACCTAGGATTGGAAAATTTTGAATCCTTGTGGGTTGAGTTAAGAAACTGCAAGGGTAAAAGGACATTGATGGCAGTTATATACAGGCCTCCCAAAAGTGGCTGGGAGGTGGACCACAGGTTGCAACAGGAAACAGAAAAGGCGAGTCAAAAGGGCAATGTTATGGTAGTCATAGGAGATGTTAACATGCAGGTTAATTGGGAAAATCCGGTTGGTAATAGATCTCAAGAAAGTGAGTTTGTTGAATGCCTAAAAGATAGCTTTTTAGAGCAGTTTGTCGTTGAGCCTACTAGGGGGTCAGCTATACTGGATTGAGTGTTACGTAATGAACCAGAGGTGATTAGAGAGCTTAAGGTAAAAGAACCCTAAGGAACCAGTGATCGCAAGATGATTGAGTTCAACTTGAAAGCTGATAGGGAGAAAGTAAAGTCTGATGCAGCAGTATTTCAGTGGAGTAAGGGAAATTACAGTGGTATGAGAGAGGAGTTGGCCAAAGTAAACAGGAAGGAGTTGCTGCCAGGGATGTCAGCAGATTAGCAATGGCGTAAGTTTCTGGGAAAAATGAGGAAGGTGCCGGACATATGTATTCCAAAAATGAAGAAATACTCGTGGTAAAACTTCCAGGGCTGACGAGGGAAGTCAAAGCCATTGTAAAAGCAAAAGAAAGGCCATACAAGAAAGCAGATTAGTGGGAAGACAGAGGATTGGGAAGGTTTTAAAAACCTACAGAGTGCAACTAAACAAATCGTTAGAAGGGAAAAAGTGAAATATGAAAAGAAGCTAGCAAATAATATCAAAGTGGATAGTAGAAGTTTTTTCAAGTATGTTAAAAATAAAACAGAAATGGGAGTGGATATAAGATCACTAGAAAATGAGGCAGGAGAAATAATAACTGGGGAAAAGGAGATGGCTGATGAACTAAATAAGTATTTTGCATTAGTCTTCACTGTGGAGGACACTAGCAGTATGCCTGATGTTGTAGTGTGAAGGAAGAGAAGTGGGTGCAGTTACTATTACAAAGAAGAAGCTGCAGAAAAAGCTGAAAGACCTAAAGGTACATAAGTCACCTGGACGAGAGGAACTGCACCCTGGGTCTTCGGGCCCACAGCAGTAGATTTTCCAACTCCCCCAACGACACATGGGTCTCCTGCCATGACACCGACCCTTGATCCGCCTGTCTCCAGAGCCCCGAAACCTTAGGCTTCCAAATCCTTGCTAATGTTGTTTACTAATAGCATTGCCACTATTACAATCTGCTGTTGCTGTTAAGTATGTATGCTTGTCCCATGATGTTATATTTATGGGTTGGTACCCCAGCAGCACACTGCCCTCATTGAACCAAAATGGGTCCTTAGCTTTATGATAACTTTATGGTAGAGTGAGGGAGATGTTGAGCCACCTGGCTTAAAATTATTCATTCAAATTGCTCCAGTTTATTCTGGAAAGAATTTACCAAAAAAACCTCAAGAAAGATAACATTATATAAACATATTCAGGTCTACATCTTCCAGCTACACAAAAATCAAAATGTGGTGTACCATCATGCCTGGTCTAGTCTTTGAAGTACAAGGATTGACGAAAGATTTGACATCATTTAGAACAGTGTTCCTGTTGACATCAACCAATGAATTGCAGCTAGTGTGGGCCATATGATGGAGCACATGGCCAATATCTTGCAGCAAACCGTCAGTGTAATCAAATACTGATTAGCCAATGAAACATAACACATCCGCAAGAAGAGAAACGGGGTCAACGTTTCAGGTCAGAAACCCTTAATCAGTTCTGAAATGACTAGTTTTCTCTTCCCACAGATGCTGCATGACTTGCTGAGTAATTTCAGTGTTTTCTGCTTTTGTTTTAGATTTCTAGTATCTGTAGTTCTTTAGTCTTTCAAAGAAACTGAACTTATGCAACCATTCCAATTAATAGTTAATTTTGCCAAGTATGACAGAAGGAATTAAACTAAGCTAATTATTTACATAAAACCCATCTCAGTCTTCTATAGCAATGTGTCACCAGGAAATTAGCCAATTATCTCCATTCTGGCAAAGGAGAGTAATCATGCAGTTACAGATCTGAGCATGTCTCAGATCTTTATTAGTAATAGTCAAAAATAACAATTCCAATCAACAGTAGAGCTAAAAACAAACATTATCCTAATAGTTGCACAAGTGGTTATGTTATTAAGACCAGTGGTGTAAATTCATTTCAGAAGATCATTGAGATCTTTGACCATTCACTCCCAACATGCTGATTCCTGCCAAATAAAACTTCTGAAGTATATTTCATTCTAGGTTATGACACTACAATCTCCTCCAAAGCTTTCTGACCCTAACTCCATCCTGGGCAATTAGTTCCTGGCTGCCATCCCTATTTGAGTGAAAAAGTTCTTCCACATCTCCTCTCTAATCCTTCTGCCAATGATCTGCATTTATACCCCGTAAGGGCTAAGGAAAAAAGCCCCTTATATCTTGGTCTCTTATAATTTTATGTACTTCCCTTAAACCACCACACAACCTCCCCTGTTCTTTGAATTTAGAAAATTAAGGGGTGATCTAATCAAAGAGCTTGAGATGATTAAAGAATAGAACAGTTACAGAGATACTACCTTCTCTAGTGGGTTTCATCAAAAACAATTGATTTAACATTAAATTCATTCAAAGACAATATAAAAGGCAGTTCTTCACAAGCATAATCACAATCTCAAACCCTCTCCTTTAAGAAAGTTTTGATTAATGGCTTGGTAATACGTACAGTGGTTAGACAACTGCACTATGATCCAAGGACCTGGACCATTGATGCAGCAACATGACTTCCAATTCCATCATATGTCTCAACAATCAGAATTTAGTTACATGGTATATTTATATTTTGTCACGGAATGATTAAGTATACTAAAGTGTACAGCAAAATATTATTCGGAGAAATTCAACTCTGAGCGGCATGAGAAGATTTTGGCACAGATGGAGAGGATCTTCTTCAAAGAGGTAAGTTTTGTGAAATGTTTTAAAGGGGAAGAGTGAGGTGGAGGAAGGGTTTGTGAGCCAGAGAGGGATTTCCAGAGCGCAGGGCCTTGGTGCCTGACAATAGGAGAGCGGTGGAAAAATAGAATGCACATGGAAGATTACAGGGGAGCAAATACCTCAGAGCATTGCATTTCTGGAGAGGATTACAGAGACCCAGAGCACCAAGATCCTGGAGGAATTTGAAAATAATTGAAGTGGTTATTCTGCCTCTTGCCTCTATTTCGATGGCTTAAGGTAGAGAGAGCAGAAAGCAGAAACACCAATGTCGAAGAAGGACACGTTTAGCAGACATTGATCACAAGTGCTCACCTCTCTAAAGCTAGGAAAAATGTAGGACAACAGGCTCCATTACCTTGTTTGATGCCGCTATAATTATGGCAATTAGAGGCTATTTATTTGAAATGTCCATTCATGCAATATAATAAATAACCAGCATATTCCCATGAAAATCTGCGGAGTTCATGGAAATGATATGGGTGAAATCAGCCATTGGTAATGATGGCTGTATTTCAGTAAGCCTGTTCGCAGAGCATAATTTGTCATTGACAGGTAAACCTTTATGTTTTGGAATACTGAAGCATTACCTCCACTCAAATGCAATTTAGCATTTGAACTTTTATGCTGCCTAGCACGAAGATTTTCCATGTCCCAGGAGTTGAGGAGGCTCTTATCTTTCTTATCTTGCTCACATAGAAATGCAAAGCTTTCAGGATTCTGCTTCAAGTAGTATATCATCTCAGATGACCCAGCAGAGTTTATTCACTACAAACAGCATAATGCCCCCATGTTTGCTGTTTGAGGTTACTGTGCATTTCTTCCACATTAGCGACACCCTGTTGCCTAATAATTAGCAAGGAACCATAGTCAATAGTGTTAGTGCCTCTGAGTCATAACTTTGTTAGTTGAAGTCTTACTTCGGAAACAAAGGGTCAAAAACCTGATCTGCCACTCGACTGCAGTGCTGAGGGATTGCTGACTGCCAGAGGGGCCATATCTTACAAACGCTAGATGAAATGCTAAACTGTGGCCCAAAATGACCTGAGGGAATTTGAAAATAAGGCTCATTTGAAGTGATAGTTCTGACTCTGCCTCAAATTGGATGGCTTAGCATAGGGAAAGCAGATACTAAAGATCCTGTGGCATTATTCTGAAGATGAGTAAGGGAATTCTCCTGGATGACCTGGCTAATTAGTCCCCCAACAACCATTGCTAAAAGCAGGTTACCTGACAGTGAGTGTTCTAGAGTTTATGTGATCTCTTATGAATGAACTGGCTACCATCTTCTATTTTGTGTCAATAGCCATGCTTCAAAAGTAGTACATTTTGGGGTGGGGGGGGGTGGTAAAACACAGGGAAGTGACAGCTGTTTTTTAATGCAATTCTTTGCTTCTTCATTGCTAGCATGGAAGGGCATTGACGGGGATGCTGGTTTTGTTTTCCTCTTTGGCTCTTCATACTGCGTAAAGAACAATAGAGGTGTTCATTATTTTTAGTGAAGACTAAAACCATGCATCAGTCTGTTTATCAGTAGATCTGAGCACCTGGAATCTCTTTACATCATTATACAGTAAAATAAATGGGGAAAAAAATCTCATGGTCTATCTTCAAATTCCTGTGTCAATTCTCTGCAGTAAACAGGTAAATAGTCATAGTCATACTTTATTGATCCCGGGGGAAATTGGTTTTCATTACGGTTGCACCATAAATAATAAATAGTAATAGAAATAGTAATAGTAATATTACTATTAGTAAATAGTAATAGTCATGGAAGTAATAAATAGTAATAGAAAAATAGTAATAATGTAAATTATGCCAGTAAATTATGAAATAAGTCCAGGACCAGCCTATTGGCTCAGGGTGTCTGACCCTCCAAGGGAGGAGTTGTAAAGTTTGATGGCCACAGGCAGGAATGACTTCCTATGACGCTCTGTGCTGCATCTCGGAGGAATGAGTCTCTGGCTGAATGTACTCCTGTGCCCACCCAATACATTATGTAGTGGATGGGAGACATTGACCAAGATGGCATGCAACTTGGACAGCATCCTCTTTTCAGACACCACCGTGAGAGAGTCCAGTTCCATCCCCACAACATCACTGGCCTTACGAATGAGTTTGTTGATTCTGTTGGTGTCTGCTACCCTGAGCCTGCTGCCCCAGCACACAACAGCAAACATGATAGCACTGGCCACCACAGACTCATAGAACATCCTCAGCATCGTCCAGCAGATGTTAAAGGACCTCAGTCTCCTCAGGAAATAGAGACGGCTCTGACCCTTCTTGTAGACAGCCTCAGTGTTCTTAGACCAGTCCAGTTTATTGTCAATTCATATCCCCAGGTATTTGTAATCCTCCACCATGTCCACACTGACCCCCTGGATGGGAACAGGGGTCACCGGTACCTTAGCTCTCCTCAGGTCTACCACCAGCTCCTTAGTCTTTCTCTACAAATAACTACAAATTGACAACCAAACAATTCTGCTTGGAAAGGAGTCTTCCAACTTTGACTTTCTGCCTTGAAGCAATAAATGACATGGAATGTGAAATTTTTATTTATTTTCCCGGGATGTTTGACAGATGGAGTCAGATGAATAAGATGAATGAAAGGAAAGAGAGTTTGGGGATACTGTGGGAGTAGATGACAAACACAGGTGTGGGTTACCTGAAATTGGAGAATTCTATATTCATACCACTAGGATGAAGACTATCCAAGTGGACTATGAAGTGTTCTTCTAGTCTGCATTTGGCCTCACTGTGACACTGAAAGAGGTTAATGGCAGACAGGTCATTGATGGAATGGGAATGGGAAGGGAGTTGAAATGACATGAACAAGAGTTCAAGATCCCATTGCAACAAAGCACAGGTGCTTTACATAATGGTCGTCTCACTGATGTCGAGGAGGCTACACTGTGAGGACTAAATGCAATGGACCACTTTGGAAGAGGTGCATGTGGGATTAGACAATTAGAAACTATCATAATTGTATAGAGCATAAGTGGGGTCAGCAAAGTGGGTGGGAAGAGTCTGGACAAGGAAGACAGTGTAGAGTGAAGATATAGTGTAGAAGTTCCTCAATGTGTAGAAAATGGGGATGCATGTATCAAACCCATAATCTGTAAATGAAAAGACAACTGCACTATAAACCTTTATCTTGGTGGTGAGACAGTTACTATGTTGAGGACATTGCCTAGAAGTCAGGCAAAGGCCCAACTATTCTGAAATACTTAAAATAATCCACATTTGTAAGCAGTATGACAACTAATTAATAATGATTCCTTTCTACTTATGGACTCTAGATTTACATTGGGAAGACATATTTCCCTTCCCATTCATTGAACCCATTCATTACGCTAAACTCCTGTTATTTCAGCTCCTAGTCTTGCTCAAGGACCTAGCCTGTTCTCTTCTCTGCTGGTTATACTCTCAGCTGCAGTGTCCACTGCTGATTTCCAAGCATGAACCCAGTTTTTGTAATCCCACATTTCTGATTTCTGATCATAAACATAAAGACCAGAGCTTCCCTGGCAGGAGGGAGGAAAATGAATAGAGAGGAAGGTTAATTGATTGTTGTAAATAATGTGGATATGAATAATTATCACAGACTCTCAGCTTAACGTCACTTGAATGGAGCTTGATGTGCATATATTAACCAATGAGACAGAATGCTATACTTAAAAGAGATCAATTTTATTGGAACTTATTTCAAAGGAATAAAATATTCAAAGGTTTTGTTATTGTTTACTAAGCCTTTGAAAAATCAAATCCAATTTGTGTTGACAGTTTTACTATAAAGTTTGACAATTTTTAAATAAGTATCGTGTTACAGTATGAAATGAAGATATTGAAACTGGTGGTTCAGTTGCAAAGTCACCAATTAATTTTAATCATGAATGAGCCCATAATCCCTTACATTACAGGTCAACGTGTTGGTCTCATCTTTATTGTGTTCATCAGAAGAGTAAGGAGTTGCATTTACTATAATGAAAAGCTAATTGCCACAACTTGGAGTGCCCAAGTAGCAATAAACTGTCCTGCTGTATAATTCAGTAAGATCCATGTAAGAATAAAGCACCCAGTGCACTGTAATTAAAGAATAAGTGAGATTAAAAACAGAGGC
This sequence comes from Mobula birostris, assembly GCF_030028105.1. Classification (NCBI taxonomy): domain Eukaryota; kingdom Metazoa; phylum Chordata; class Chondrichthyes; order Myliobatiformes; family Myliobatidae; genus Mobula; species Mobula birostris. Next base: position 62,800,304 of record NC_092374.1, on the reverse strand, counting down.
AGGAATGTGTCACATGGGCCTGCAAGTTTTCAGTAAGAGCACATCTGACTCATGACACCACTTCTCCCTCCCATCTTCCATTGATCAGTGCTCGAGAGTGTATACATTGAATATAGGTTTCAAAGTTTCAAGGTACATTTATTATCAAATAATGTATAAATTATACAGAGGTGTGAATGAATAGTTAATCTTGCGGGCAGATTTCATCCTAGAGTTGAACAGCAAGGCTTTGGATTGTACAAGGACCAGGTGCAATGTGGGTTAGGGTATACCCTGCCCACAAAACATTGCTTGACGGCAAAGTCTTGTCCCCCGGCTTGCTGCCTGTCAAAGTCATTAAGATTTCTCAAAGCCTTGCAATCCCCTGACATTCAGAAACATTTAGAAACTTACAAAATAAACCAATTGATTTCTAATATTAGAAATTTAAAAAATAAAATCACCAGAAATGCTTTTGAACAAAGAAAAATATTATATCATTAACTAAGCATAGCTCATTCCTGCTTTTATTCAACTTGAAAAAGTCTCATTCTGATTAAATAGCAGGTGTAACCTGGTGCAGTGTCTAAGATCATGGCCCACTGCCTAAAGAGCTCTGTAGCATTAACACCGCACAGAGTCCAGACAGGAGGTGGAACTTGGCTGGCGTTTAGGGCCTTCTGCATTCGCAATAGGAATGCTGAGCTTGCCAATACTTTTGCTGAGAATTGCCAGTCAGTCCATACAGACTGGCTGGTACATCCCTGTAAAATCTGAGCCAATGAGTGAAGAACCTTCTCTTATCTCAGTCCAAAATGACCAATGGTTTGTGTTGAAGCTGGCTCTAAATAGAAGAGGAAGCGTGCAGTTAAACCTGGAGAGGTGGCAGCAAAATCTGCCTAAGCTGGAAAATTTAGCCTTTAGAAACAGATGAAATGTGCAGAGGGCTTAGTCTAATATCCATACTCTCGCCACTTTGCAGACTGAGAGAACTGTGCTACCGTGCTCTCTTCCTCATCCTGTACTACGTGCAGCCACAGTTCTGTGAGTAGATTTGGTTTATGTTAAGGAATTTGCTGTACTTGGCTGAAGACTGATGGCAGTGCTATAACCATACTGCAATCCAGTTGATAACATAATCCAGTTGTCTGCCTCCTGTCCTGTCTAGGTAAAATTGGGTCTGAAGCACAGTCATTAGTAGTGTAGAGCAGAGGGTCTTTACTCTTGCACGTATTTAAATTGTAGTGAGGTGAGTGAAGCACTCTGTAACTCAGATCTGTCACTACTGAATCAACATGCTGTGTATTCTCAGAAGGATGTGGTAGGGAGAAGCAGAATAACCCACAAGACAGCGCCATCATTCCGAATGGAGGAACAAACTATCTGCTGGAAGAACTCACCAGTTCAAGCAGCATTCATGGGAGGAAAGGAATTGTCAACATTTTGGTTTGAAACCTTGCGTCAGGACTTGTGAATCCATCCCCTCTCTTCATTGCAAAGGTCGTCTCCACTCAGAGAAATACTTTTCTGTTCTCTTTAGATTTCTAGCCTACACAGCTGAATTGCCTAAGCCAACACCTTGTTGGATATGGAGGACAACACTGTGCAAAGTACAGCTGTACCTCCATCTCTCACTTGGCAGATCGTATTTTTAAGTTCTACTCAAGCACAAAGAGCTAAGAAGACACTTTGTTGCAGCACTGAGATGCTGCTGCTAGTTGGAAATGTTAAACCAGAAGCACTTGGGTAGACATAACAGATCCCAAAATAGTTATTCCAAATAAGTATGACAGGGATATTTCCTTAATTACCTCTCAAACAACATCACTGAAAAAAAGAAATTAACTGGCCATTAGTATGTTCTCCTTCTGGGAATTTGCCACACGTGAATTGATTGTTCAGTTTCCTACAAAACTGTGATGGCTCTCTCTGTAGTTGCTACACCTTATCTTGCGTTCTATTATTGTTGTATGTTGTACTGCCTCAATGCAATGAATTGATCCGTATCACAGTATGCAAGACAAGTTTTTCCACTCTACCTCGGTATATATGACAACAATAAACCAATTGCGATTCCAGAATTCCACAGAGTCAGGACACAGAACTCCTGATAGAAACTGAAACAGCACCCTCCTGTAAAGGCAGGCTTATTTTTAGAGCAAGGTGCCATAAATGGAGGATTATTACGTAGTACAAATCCTCAACATAAAATTGATCCAAACACTTGAAGCAACAAAATCAGGGAAACATGTACTGTACTCTTTAGCAAACTACCTCTGTAAATCAGAAATTGACACACCAGAGAACTATGCTGCATTGCATTAAATGAAGTAACTTGCTGCAGGCAATCTGGAAGATATGTGGTGCATGAAGCTGCTTTCTACAGATCTACTCATATCTTTTATTATAATCGTTTTACTCTCCAACATCTAAATTCTAAGCCTTTCTCTTGTGCTATCTCTACATACTGATGCCGTGAACTGACCTGATGGTCGGCGTGCAAAACAAAGTTTTTCACTGTACCTCGGTACATTTACAGTAATAAACCAATGTACGTTTCCATGTGGCCTCTCGCACCCAGTGTGCATGGAGGGATCTGTTAAGCCAATAATGTGCATAGCACTCAGCAGAGAACGTTGAAATTTCATCGCACAGTGGATAACACTCTCATTTTACAAAGCTTGTTTCATACAGAGGCTACCGGTTGGGCTGGAGTTGCGATTCTTCCTCTGTCACCAGCTACGCAATCTCTAGAGAATGTCTACACGTTTACTCTGCAGACTCTGCTCTTTAACAGGCGGAGCGCCTATGGAATCCTGGTGCAAGTTGAGCTTTCATGCTAATTGCTGCACTCAGTCGCGGCACGAATAAATACAGCTATTCACAAGTGGAATCAATGGGAACGGTCAAGTTGTAAAGGCTCTTTTTTCCCAGACACTCTGCAAGCCACGGTTTCCTTTTGTGTCCACAACACCTTATTGTTGAAAGGAAGGCAAATGATTTCCATATGATTTAATTTCTTTTTCTTAAACACAGTACTGTTGTAGAGAAGGTGAACTCTAATAGCTGCTGTGTTGCTGTGTTGTCTGCCTATTCCTTCTATATATAAACCTCTTATTAATAATGTAGAGGTCCAGTCTTGGGGACCCTCAGGCAGTCAAGTGACCCATCACTCAATCTGACTGCTATCTCTAAGTCATGAGTGGCTTGAGAGGACCTGAGGCTACTTTGGGTGACCAAGAAAGCAAAGGAAATCTGAAAAAACAATCTATCTGGGAAACAGGGCAAAATGGTGCCTTCACACAGGTGAGTAATCAGTGACCTGGAGTATTGGTGCGGGAGTTCAAATTCTGCTCTGGGGAATTTAACCTCCATTCATTACAAATCTAATTTCACTAGTGGTAACTTTGAGATTACAAAATCTGAAAGATTCCTGCCGCCGTCCGTTAGGAATCTGTGACTGCTTGGGTTTTCTCCACGAGCTCTGGTTTCCTCCCACAGTCCAAAGACGAAGGTTATTGGTCACATGGGTATAATTGGGTGGTGTGGACTCAATGGGCCCCAAGGGCCTCTTACAGTGCTGCATCTCTAAATAAAATAAATCATTACTTGTGTCCTCCTTCTTTGGGAATGAAATTCTAGTCTGGTGAATACATAACTCCAGACCAACATCAATGCAGCCGACTTTGTGTAACAAAGTGTAACAACTGGTTAGTTCGAAGGTAAGGAGGGCCGGCCAATAAATGCCGGACACATCCCGTGTAAGGATAACAGGGAATTAACAAAACTATACTTTGTTCAATATCCTGGACTAAAATGGCTTTGCTCTTCAACTCCCTGATACCTGGGTCTGACTGAAGTGTTCAAAACAGTCCCTCATTATTCTTTGGACAACATCATAGGGACTAGAAACTCTTTGCTAGGTTTTTCCTGTCCATTGTATCACTTCTATAATTTGGCCTGTTCTTTCTGAAATGTAAGCAAGTGCTTAAACATTTAACACTAATCTAACAGTTCGATTCTATATTGGGGTAATTCTCTCTCTGAAAATTGGCCAAATTTTTCCAGCGGAAATTCACCTGCACAAATACCTTTTCCTCTAATATTTATTTTTGAATAAGAAATACTACCAATATTTTAAAATTGCAACTGTGGTTAATAATTTCAAAGTTGATAAATTCAACCTAGGTAACAGAATCTGACAATACAGACCATTCAGCCCACAGTGGCTATGTTGCCTTTGAAAGAACTCACTGCCTTCTCTGTTGCCAGAACCCATATGATATCCTGTCTGGCACATTTCTAATTCTCATTAAGTCCCTTTCATCGTGGTTGGAACAATCTGCTGCCAGAAGAAAATCTTAGTTTTTGCCCCCAAAACTTTTGCCAAATATTATAAATTAGGATCGTTCGATTACTGAACGTCCCACTATTGGAGATAGTTCCCCTTTTCTTCTTTATTGAAACCCTTCATAAAATGTCATCATGGAGAACTTATTGAAAGTCCTATAATAATTGCAGAACATGTTCCAGACAGACATTAGGAGGGAAGTATCTGTAAAATTCAGCTCGAACTCGAGTGTCTTGGTTCTATAGTGCAGGGCCCCAGCTGGTGAAATGGAGATTTTGGGGTCAGAGTATCTAAGTGTCTGGTTGGCATGGCACGTGCTCTCACCGTCCAAAGTTAGACATGGTCAGGCTATCAGGGCAGCTGATACAACACTCATCAATCTCGCAGGGTACACTAGTACGGAGGCCAGAGGTGAGTCAGACCGGGAGCACAGTTGCCATCCTCTCGTGCATACGCTTCAGGATGCGGTGGATGCTGGCGAAGCTCGGCCTGTCTGAGGGCACATGGCTCCAACAGAGGCGCATCAGGTTGTACAGCTCCGGCGGGCAGTTCCCGGGGCAGGGCAGGATGTTGCCGTCTCGGACGTAGTAAATCACCTCCTCGTGCGCCATTCCATAGTAGGGCTGCATGCCGGATGAGAAGATTTCCCAAAGGACCACGCCATAAGCCCAGACGTCAGATTCTGTGGTGTAGCGGTTGAAGAATATGGACTCTGGAGGCATCCACCTGATGGGGATGGCATCATTCTCGTTGGCCTTGTAATAGTCAGCGGAGTAGATGTTCCTGGAGAGGCCAAAGTCAGCAATCTTCACCACCAGATTCTCTCCGACCAGGCAGTTCCGGGTTGCCAGGTCCCGGTGAACAAACTTGCGCTCTGACAGGTAGCTCATGCCGGCTGAGATCTGCTTGGCGATATTCAGCTGGTCGGCGCAGCTGAGGGGTGCCAGGAGGCCACCTGGGCCCGCGGTCCACTCAGCGCAGCTGCTGTGGCTGACCGTGAGGCCACTGCTTGGTGACCGCCTGCGCAGGTATTCGTTCAGGTCACCGTACGCCATGTACTCGAAGAGCAGGCACATTGGCTTTCCAATGGCGCACACTCCTGTGGAGAGAGACAGCAAGGAATCAGAGACACAAGAGATTCTGTAGACGCTGAAAGTCTTGAGCAACACACGGATAAAGTTGGAGGAGCTCTGTAAATCAAGCAGCATCTGTGGAGGGGAATAAATAGTCAACGTTTCGGCCGAGATCCTTCGAGACTCAGGGTCTCAGCTTGCAATGTTGATTGTTCAGTTCCTTCCATACATGCCGCCTGACTTGCTGAGTTCCTCCACTGTTTTGTGAGAGCAGGAAATGCTCGGGTATAACATCTTCCTGTGTGAGAATAGCTTCTGTGGAAAAAAAAGTAGCCTCAGATTGAAGACCCTTGATTAGATATGAAAATAAAATGTTAGTTTTAAGCAGGAGAGAGGGTGGAGGTGGGATGGATAGGAATTAGGAAATATTTCTGATGGGTTATGGTCCGAGACACTGCCGTGATTCAGTTGGTTACAGCATTGCCTGGTTAACAGGTCAATGAGGGCAATTGGATTGAGAAATTATTGAGGGATAGTCTCATTAAAACACACACAATTGTTAATGAACTGATGCCTGGGGAGTCTAAATAAAGTGATCGCATTCTCAAAATAAAAGTTGGGTCACTCAGTACTGGAATGGGAAGCAATTTCTTCATCTTAACTATTGTGAGTCTTTGGAATTATCTTCCCAACTGGTTTAGTTGCTGAGTAATTTCTGGACAGAACCCCATGGACTTTTGGATTGTTTCGTATTCGACGGGTTATGGGGACAGTAGCACTGAGGTAAAAGAGCATCTGTGATCATACTAAGGAGCTATGGCAGGCTGAATGGCCTGCTCCTGCTTATATTTCTTGATGTTTTTAGTCCTTCAGCAGGCCTAGGTTCTTCTGGACCAGTTGGTGGGCAACAGAGGAGTCCGGAGGAAAATGCTGAGGCAGAGCCTGTGGCAACATAGTCAAAGGACAACAGGTAGAGGAGGAAAAGGAGGAGTCAGGAGGAAGAGAAGGAGTCAGGAGATATCCAGCAGAAGTAGGTTAGTCTGTACTCACAGAGAGAAAATGCAAGGCAATACCACAGAGGGATGACAGATAGAGAAACTGATCTTCAGAAGTTATAGAATTCAACATTGTAGAACTTAGACTTTTTCAATGATATTACCTCTTTACTTGCCCTCATTTCACAGCTTTTCTTTATGCTGTTTCCCCCTTACGTTCTCCACTTAACCATTAATCAGATGAACTTGTCTATAACTAACCCGTGCAGTAATCTATCAAAAATATTCATAGTTCCAAGTACATTTATTATCAAAGAATGCATACAATATACAACTTTGAGTTCCGGCTTCTTACAGGCAGCCACAAAACAAAGAAACCCAATAGAACCCATTAAAAAAAAGACCATCATACACCTAAAGTGTGAAAAAAGAACAAATCATGCAAACAATAAAAAATAAGCAAATAATACGCAGACTAAATTTCAGGAAAGTGAGCTCACAGCCACAAAGCTAGTTCATCACTGCAACGGATCCAGGAGCCCGTTAGTTACAGTTCGTAGCCTTAGTTCAGCACAGAGATGAGTAAACCTCATGGAGCAGTGAGCTGAACATTGGCCCGTCCTTCGACCCCAGCCAGAACACCCCGAACTTTTTAATCTGGCCTTGCGATTAAATCAGCCAAACATCGGCGCATTCCGTGCTCTTGGAACCTGCTACTTCGATTCGGCCCCAAGGCCACTCCAGTAATGGCCAAACGTTGGTTTATTCGGCATTCTCAGGCCTGGGCCCCACTGCTTGGATTCGGCCTATACTCAAACTTTGCAATTTGGCCTGGCACTTAAATCAGCCAAACATCAGCTCATTCCTTTACTCTTGGGCCTGGGACCTGCTGTCTCGATCTGGCTCCAGTTCCACTCTAGCGATGCCCAAACATTGGCTCGTTCCTCGCTTCTGGGCACTGGCACCTCAATTTGGCTCGTACCCGCCATGCTGCAACCTTACTACACCATCAAGACTTCAGTTCACACCATAGAGATGCCTGTTCTTACAGGGAGTTTAAAAACTCAACTCCGAAAGGGAAGTTACAAGCTATTGATTGCAGTGATCATTGTCCTGAAACAATGTAATTAATAGAGTAGTTAGTAGATTGTTTTGCTGCCAGTAAGGCACTGCCATGTCTCCCAAGCACAGTAATTCCCTGTTTTCCTTTCATTCCATCCACATCCTCTCTGAAATTCTCTCTTTCTCACCTCTGATGAAGGATCTACAATTTGAAAGGTTGACTATGTTCCTCTCTGCAGAGATGCAGCCTCTCCTGCTGAGCGTTCCCACCATTTGCTGCTTTTCCTTCAGATTTCAATCATCTGTAATGTTGCTTTTGATTTGTATTAGGTTATGGGGCAATTTGAATGAAGCTTCCCGAATGTTAATAAGGACTGATGAGATAGATGAAGTGAAATTGAATTGGCTTGACAGTTCAGGTGCAGGGAGAACCTTTCTCTTGGTTGAGAAGTCTAGGGCTAAGAGGCACAGATTCAGGATAAGTGGTAGAAAACGTAGGATTGAGAAGAATTTTTTTTTCACTCCATGGTGGACCTTTGAAATTCTTTACCTCTGAAACTTGTACAAGTTGAATTCTAATGTTCATTCAAAACTGAGAATAATGCATTTTTGGGCAGGACATAATTAAGTGATACGGTGATAATGGCAGCGATGCAAAAGATCAGCTCTGATCTTGATGAATGACCGGGCAGATTTGAAGGGATATATGATCTAATTCTTCTGTTTTTAAACCCTTAAACTATTCCTCTGGATTGAAAGGACCAAGATTAGGAAGCATCATCCAAAGGAGTGAATTTGGGTTACATTCTAGACATAGATGGTTGTGGTAATGATGCTGGGCCAATTAAATCTGTGACTAAGCAATTCTTAATGTATATTTAAGATAGGGATAAACACTGTGATCTCACTGAATAGTGAGGCAGGCTTGAGGTTCTGTTCTTAATTACTTATATGATCACTGGTTCCTAAACTCCCCGTTACAATTGAGACCCAGGAGACTGTGTGTGCAGAATCTGGAACATAAAACAATCTGCTGGAGGAACACAGTGGATCAGGCAGCAACTGCGGAGGGAAACGGACTGGCCATGCTTTGGGTTGAAGTGAAAGGTCTTGACTGAAAACATTTGATCGTCTATTTCCCAGCCCAGATACAGCTTGACCCATTGAGTTCCTCTAGGGGTTGTTTTTGTTTTGTTCTACCTGTTACAATCGCCAGTGCTTCAACAGTTTTCACACTGTAAAAGGACAAAGTCAGTGATGGGTTTGAGATAGAGTAAGTTTAGCAGGCTTGAAGGCCAGATGATAGCTGGTGCTGAGGTCAGGGAGTAACCACAACAAGCACATTTCCAAGTTCATGGCAGCAACTCAGCCAATAAATATAAACAACCAGAGATATGGAAACAATGCTATCTCTTCAAGGCTGTGCATCAAGAGCAACAATTTACTCATATAGAATTTATAATGTGGCATTATCCTTCAAACATATTAAGATACTGAAAGTCTTAAAAGGAGAGAGCATCCATGGAAAGAGAAACAGAATTAACATTTTTAGGATGGAGACCCTTCATTCTATAAAGGGTTTTTGATCTGAATTGTTAATCTGTTTCCCTTTCTACAGATGTTGTCTCACCTGTTGTGTGTTTCCAGCATTGTTTATTTTAATTATGCAGCACCTCAGAAGAACCTTAATGTCTGAAAGGCTCTCAGAAGTAGGGTGGAAAATGCTCTAGAAATGCTCACCTTTCCGTTAAATTTAATCTCAGGGATCACTCCTAGTGCAATCCTCGAGGAAATTGTCTTTGATCACAGCTAGAACCTTGGAACCAGAGTTCTGCACAACTCCATTGAAAAAATAAAGATGAACATCTGGGCACCATTTGTCATTTGCTGATAAGACCTTAACAGCCAGTTGTTAAAAGGAGAAAGGAAGGCACAGTTGCATTGAGAGGCTTTCTCTGGTGTCCTAGGTATAAAGTGATGTGATTGTATTTATTCGTGTCTGTAGTCAAGGAATTATCTCCTCAGATGGCTGCACTAATCACCATATGTTGTTTTAACTTGGCTTGGCAGTGAGTCACTGCCACTGTCACTGCCACCACTGGAATGGCACCCTTAGAGACCAGGGTTCCTTTCTGTGATAATGGGCAGCAAACAGCTGCAATTTCATTTAATCACCCAAACTCAACAATTTAAAACTATTTGTGACTGCTTGCATTTTATTTAGCTACCCTCAGTCCTTTGCTGAGGGACCCGAATTAACTTGGCATCTCCCAGCATTAAAGACTAAGTGCACAGCTTTTGAGAGATGTTACCATTAAATCCACTGCAGACACCATTACAGGCAATTCCTATGGAATATTGTGAGCACCAGTTCATTAGAAGAAAGACTATTCTTCTCATCTCTCCCTTCAAATTTTACTGGAGTTAAACATAGGTTGATCATAATACCTACAGTTCTGGTAAGAAGTATTTCAGGATATTTTCCCTTACTTTGGGAAAAGTAACCCAGGTCACTCAAAACTGGAAGCTAAACCACCAACATTATTAGCCCCAAAGTAGATTTCATAAATTCAATACAGCTCAATTTCAGACACAGCACCTATGACATTGAAATAGCAGCTGCTGGCAAAGAGGTGAATTGTGGGAATTCTTTTCAGAGGACATGCTCCAGTGCATCATTTCTTTGCCCTTGGTAACACCTTCATTTTGACCACACTTATAACGTTGTAGAATTTTCCCACAGGCTTGAAGAGCAGTTTTATAAAATAATGGTGGGGGATGGATTAGACTACATGAGGAGATACTGGGGCAAATGGCCATCAGCTGGGGCAAAGAGTGAGGTTTAAAGGAGGAACAAGAAGTAGAGAGGAGGAAATGTCTGCGGAGAGGGAGTTTCAGAAGTCAGGGCCTTGGAAGAGGAGGCCTATCGTTCAATAGTTCAATACTTATGTTCATGGATAATGGAAGGCATGAACGAAAAGGGCAGAGTTGTCAGAGGGAGGAGATTACAGGGATCAGGAAACCATGGGGGGCAAGAATTTGAAAGCAAGGAAAAGAATGCAAAATGAGCCACTGCTTGAGCAGAAGTTATTGTAGGTCACTGAGCACAGAAGTGATGGGTGACGGGGATGATATTTGCATAACCTCAGGATAATGGATAGCAGAATTTAGTTGATGGGCTGTTAAATCTGGAGGCAACAAGAAAACATGAAAATGGATTGAGTGGCAGATGAGTCAACAGAGTTGTAGAGCACAGAAACAAGCCTTTCAGCCCAACTCATGCCAATCGATGTCTATACACCAATCCTATTTGCATATATTAGGCCTCTATTCCTTTAATCCTTTCCTGTCCAACTACCTGTCCAAATGCCTTTTAAGCATCATAATTATACCTCCTTTAACACTACCTCTGGTCACTCATTTCATACAACAACTACCAAATAACATTCCTCTCAGATTTCCTTTATGCCTCTCATCTCACCTCAAACTTACACCCTCTAGTTTAAGACTTCTCAACTCACGGATAAAGACTGTGACTATCTACTCTACATTCACTCAGAAACAATATACACACCAAAAACAATGTTCCCAATACTTATATGAGAACATTTCTATTGTCCAGCACTAAACGTGGCTCAGTTTAGACATAGTAAAGGGATTAAGAGTATTGGAGTAGCGAAAGTTTAAAAAAAGAAATGGGGCCAGAAATTCTTTTATATAGAGCTTTAGTTTTCTACAGCAGTGCAGAATTAGCCTTCATAACACAAGTACGTTGAAGTAGATCCCAGTTAAAGAAATCTCCAATATCAGGCCCAAGTCAATGGAAACTGACATTTGTAGCCATTTACAGACATGTGCCTTTAAATCATAATCTTACACCCCAACCTATTCACTACCCTAACCTTCCTCTTTCCAATCACTTACAGGCAAGGATGCATCCCAATAAACCACAACTCTCATCATAATGTTCCTGACACTGAAACAATTGATCCCACTGTTGCCTAAATTTGCATTTCAATGATGAAGCTATTTCCTCTATGTAGGAAGATCTTTGTTATTGTGACCTTAAAGCAGATTTTATTAGGCGAACAAGGATTATTTATTGGTCAAGTGGACAAGCAATTCTTCTTGTTATGAAGACATTTTATCAGACTCCTATCAGCTGGATTTTATTTTCAAATTTTCTGTCAATAATAAACACATAATTGTTTCCATGATCTTGGAAATTCGCTCATCATTATTACTGCATTTAATAGTGTTTTTAATGATGCCATCTTGGCTGAACTTACTGATTGGGTAGCATGGTAGTGTAGTGGTTAGCACAACACTTTACAGTACCAGCAACTTGGGTTCAATTCCTGCCACTGACTGTAAGGAGTTTGTACATTCTCCCTGTGACTGTGTGGGTTTGCTCCGGGTGCTCCAGTTTCCTCCCACATTCCAAAGACCCACTGATTGGTAGGTTAATTGGACATTGTGAATTGTCCCATGATTAGGCTAGGGTTAGCTTGGGGGATTGCTGGGCAGCACAGCTCAAAAGGCTAGAAGAGCCTGCTCTGTACTGTACATCAATCAATAAATAAATAAATATTATTTTCTAAGATAGGAATATTTCATCCAAACAAATGCAGAATGAGTTGCTGGTGAATGCAGCAGGCCAGGCAGCATCTCTAGGAAGAGGTACAGTCAACGTTTCAGGCCGAGACCCTTCGTCAGGACTGCAGAATTCCTGTTTGTGTTTTTTAAACTGCAGAATGAAAGGGGTTCGGCTTAAGACAAAGTGTAACTACAGGTGAACATATATGCTCTTGTAGCTACCATACGAGGCTATGGTAATTTCCACAGCCGAGTCCAAAAGCCATTCCTTGTACAACTATAAACAGTGGGGTCATATGTTTCTTAAATAAATATAAAGGTTACTATTGTCACAGTTTCAATGAAAAGCAGGGAAGCTCTCCTGAATTTCTGGGAGCTCAACATTTATCCTGCAACGAACCACACTAGAAACCAGTTCTGGGGTTATTTTTGGGAGCTTGCTATGGACAAATTGGCTTCCAAAGTTCCTGTGTTCCATTCTGAACTTGTGTAATGAACTAAATGAGAAGAACCTCATTGACATTGCATACATAAGCAAGAAAAAAAAGTCATTTTTCTTGCTAAGTTTTAGATTCCCACCCTAAGTGTGCTGGGAATTAGTTGCACTTCTCCCAGCTTAGACCAAAATGCATTCAATCATCACCTTCTGCTCGCAATCCATATTACACAGCATCTTGACCTTCCACATCTCAAGCCGTATATTCAAAACCTTTCATGGCCTTACTTCTACTGGAATAGGTGAGCCACTATACCTTTCAAATCTACAGTGTTAGGGTTCTTGAGTGGATCATTTCATCTGGTTTTGGCAGTCTGTCATGGCCAAAGTAGGTAACTAAAGAGCCCTATGCCACAGGTGGGGCAGGTGGAGATGATGGGTGGGTGAATGGTCGGTGTGAATTGTTGTGCACCCTTTGTACTTGTTCTGCATATGCACCCATTCAAAGAGATCCGAGGTGCTGAATAGTTTCCTGAATCCACCAGGCTGAGTAATTTGCAGTCAAGTGTTCCAGTATTGAGGAAGTTATATTTTTTTATAAGAGAGATCTTGGTTAATGTTCCATGAATCACTTGCTGGAGAGCTGACTTCAGGAATTTCAGAACGTAGCCTGCCAGTTGGAGCTGGTTGATAGTAACCAATATTCTGGGAGAGTTTGTTACCCCGTTTGCTTACCCTGTAATTAGGTTTAAGGTTCAACGTTCAAAGTTCAAGGTGCATTTTTTTTTATCAATGTATGTATGCAGTATACAGCTCTGAGATTTGCCTTCTCCAGATGGCCACAAAACACTAAAAGCATGGAAGCCATTCAAAGAAAAACATCAACCACTCCATGAACAAAAAAATCACACAAATGGCAACAAGAACATCAAAGCCCTCCCATGCACAAAACAATACCAAGAGATTTGTGAAGGGAGTGTTGGTATATTCCTCCATTGCCTTGACTAACCTGCTGAGTAGTATGTCCAAGAGAGTAGAGGTTCACTCTCCGCGGATCACACACTTTGTGGCAGGATATGAGCGCTTGGACACTCCATATGGCTGGCACACTGGAGATGATGAATTTTGTTATTGATGCTTGCCCAAATGGAGAGGTAGCTCTCAAGATATGGAAAATAATCTACGTTGACCAAGGTCTTGTCATAGATATTAATTGTTTGTGGATGGTTTAAAGTAACCGGGCAGGATTGTAAAGGAACTTTGCCTTCTGGATATTAACATGGAGAGTCCACTTTGCTAATAGCTTGGCCTCTGAGTGGGTTGATATGCTAATGTTGTCTTTATACTCCAGCTAAGTGACTGAGGTTGGAATGACATTGGTTCTGCAGTGGAAGAGACACATGCTGAACAGTTTCCTGTTCAACGGAGACATGACAAAATCTGAAGCAACAAGCAACCTGTTGGTGGAATTTAATGAGTCAAGCGGCATCTGTGGGAGGAAAGGAATTGTTGGTATTTTGAGTCGAAACCCTGTAAAGGTCTGGCGTAGCCATGTTTGACCCCGGTCTGTGCTGTTCCACTCACATCGGTGCCAGACCCTTTGGAGCTATTCATGTTGCTGTGAAGCAGATGGAGGATGATGATGAACTTTGAGGAGAGTCAGGTTCGAGAAGGATTCCACAATCCCTCTCAGCTGTCAAAGTAACAGGCTTTGCCATTGTGTTCATCATTAGCAATGGTTTGGCTTACAGTGTCAGTGCAGAAACATTAGTTTTGATGATGCATTTTTTTCCTTCTCCTTTGCTACAAAGAATGGCAACTGTACAGACCCTGGGTCTGGGCCCTCTGTAAATTCCAAATGCCAAGCAGAACAGCTGTGACTCCGCATAAGATCTGCATTTTGTCTTACAAATAGCTTAAATAGCTTTAGAAATCAATTAAGCACTGTACTGGAATGTAATCCAAAGCACTGGGTCATAAGCTTCAGCAGAATTAAGAAAGTCACATTAATTCCCCTCAACCACCTTCTAGTAACAGCCTTTGCTGCTGAAGCTCTTCTACAAGCCTTCCAGCGTCAGTCTCCATTTTGCACGTAAGTATCTAATACTCTCCTGCCCTGATCCTAACTTGCACTTTCCTTTCGCCAGTTGCATCAGAGTGCATTCAGCGACTTGCTCTTCTTGGAGATGATACAGCAAAGTAGTGCTGAGGTAAAGGATAATCTGTGCTCTTTTTGAAGCAATGATCTTATTTGGCATGGTGCGGGGGGGGGGCGGGGGGATAATTGCCTATTCTTGCTTCTAATTTTTCTGTTCTTATGTGGTGCTGAGACCATCCATCTCCGTGGCCTTGTCTTTGTATCTGGAAATTTCTCAATGGAGCCAAGCTGAAGACTTCATACAGCAGACAATGGCCAAGTGCATGAGCACACAGACCAATCGGATCCTGGAAGGTCCAAGTTCAGTCATCTGCATCATGGGCCGTTGCCTGGAGACCTCATAATTTTCATAAATTGCAAGAAAATCTAGATCTGGAAGAAGATATTGCCGGTGAATAATGCGACCAAGGGCGACATCCTCCAAATGGTTCACAAAACCACTTCTTTCACACATTTATATCTTCTTTTTTCTTTCAGATGTGGTTCTGCTTCTGTTGGGCCTGGTAACGGGGTGTGAGCCTGTGATTGACTTCATTTCTCGCCATCTCGCCAATTAAAGCGTCGAGGAAGATTGAAATCATCAAGCAGAAGGCGAGTGGATGTTCAGCACTTTCTAACAGCCTCTCGCTTGCTGCTGCCAAAGGAAGGTATCTGTGTGTGAAGGCCTCACTCCCCCTCTTTCTCTCGCTTGCTGTTCCCGAAGGAATGTCCCTGCATTTGAATGGTCTCCCTCCCTCTCACTCGCTGCTGCCAGAGCATTGCGGTGGAGTCTTTGAGTCTTGCGCAAGGTTTAATCAACATAGTTTATGAATTAGACTCTGTAATTCATGTTATGATGTGTTCCTGGTTTCTGGTCGTTCCTTTTTTTGTTGCTATTTTTTACAATTTCGATTGAGGTGGCCTGCGGAAGGTGAGCAACACAGTGCTAGATCGAATTGCGCTGAATATGCATGGACTCTTTCATTTTGTGTTTTTATATTGTGTTTTTCCACTATTTTTGCTGTTTGCATGATTTGGATTTTTTATGCATTGGGGGTGGGGGTGTTTGATGTTTTCCCTCAATGGGTTCCAGGATTTTCTTTGTTTTGTGGCTATCTGTGGGAAGATAATTTTCAAGGTTGTTTACTGCATGCATACTTAGATAATAAATACATTGAACTTTGAATTCCTAAATACACCCAGTAGCCGCTTCATTAGGTACCTCCTGTACTCAATAGAGTGGCCACTGAGCATATGTTCATGATCTCCTGCTGCTGTAGCCCGTCCACTTCAATATCTGACATGTTGTGCATTCAGATATTCTTCTGCATACTACTGTTGTAACACATGATTATTTGAGTTACTATTGCTTTTACATCAGCTTGAATCAATCTGGCTATACACCTCTGACCTCTCTCATCAGCAAGACATTTTTGCCCACAGAACTGCCACTCACTGGATTTTTTTTTTGCCTTTCGCACCATTCTTTGTGAACCATAGAGACCATTGTGTGTGAAAATTCCAGAACAGCTTTTTCTGCGATTACTCAAACCACCCTCTCTGGCACCGACAATCATTCCACAGTCAAAGTCACCTAGATCACATTTCTTCCCTACTCTGATGTTTGGTATGAGCAAACAACTGAACCTCTTGACAATGATTACATGCTTCTTATGCATTGAGTTGCTGCCACATGATTGACTGATTGGATAGCTGCATTTACATGCAGGTGTACAGGTGTACCTGATAAAGAGGCTACTGACTCTTATTCACCCACTCTCCCCCTGTTATGATAGAGTCAAACAGCACAAAAACAGACCCTTCAGCTCATGCTGTCCATCAATCTTTCATCATACTAAGATCATTTGGTCTTGCATTAGTTGTCTACACTCTAAACTGGAATTCTTTTCCTGAACCTGCCTGTCTATTTATTACCTTGTAGATGCTCCTCAAAGCCTATAGTTTTGTTCACCCTTTTGATGAGCATCTGCCTTTTATGGCTCGGTATCAAATTGTGTGATTACATTCTCATTAGAGCTGATACTCGCAGGAGTTACCTAATAGCTTGACGATGTTTGGATGGTCGAACTCTGCCATGAGGGTTGCTTCTCTCTGGAAGTCCGCTTGCATGTCAGGTGACGCTTCTTCCTTCAGCATCTTCACAGCCACCATGGTGGAGGACTCGTGCTGCAGCAGATGAGGGGCTCTAAAGGGAACAAAAACAACTCTTTGTAACGAGGCACTCAGCAACTTACTCACAGACCAGCGGTGCTTCGCGCCACAGAGAATATGGTCAAGCCACAATAAAGTCCCTGCTCTTTTTTTTTACGTCCTACAAGGCAAAACCTAACATCATGAATGGCTATGATGCTTCTTCCCCAGTTGAGCTCATGCTTTGAAAGGGAGAGTAAAGCTACACCTGTGCGAATCCCTGTAGCATCTGCTAACCCTGTGACCTCTGTCTTGCAGGCCGACTTCAGAGCATCTTTTAAGAGGGTGAACTTTTGCAAAGCATCAGGCCCTGATGGTGTACCTGGTAAGGCTCTGAAAAACTGTATTAACTAACTCGTGGTGTGTTCAAAAACATCTTCAACCTCTCACTGCTGCAGGTAGAGATTCCCACCTCTTTCAAAAGGGTGACTATCATACCAGTGCCAAAGAGCAGGGTGAGCTTCTTCAATTATTATTCTTCAATGATTATTACTCTGTTACATTTACATCTACTGTGATGAAGTGCTTTGTGAGATTGTTCATGGTCAGAATCAGTTCCTGCCTAAACAAGTACCTGGACACACTGTAATTTGCCTCTTGCCACAATAGGTCTACTGCAGATGCCACCTCACTGGCTCTCCACTCCGCCTTGGTTCACCTGGCAATAACAATACTTACATCAGGCTGCTGCAGGCAGCATCCAACACAATCATGTGTTGATTCTCGTCAACAAGCTTCAAAATCTGGGTCTCCGTACCTCCCTCTGTAACTAGATCCTTGACTTCCTCACTGGGAGACCACAATCAGTGCGGTTCAGAAATAGCATCTCCTCCTCGCTGACAATGAACACTGGTGCAACTCAATGACGCGTGCTCAGCCTGCTTCTCTCCTCTCTCTACACCCATGACTATGTGGCTAGGCACAGTTCAATCATCATCTGTAAATTTGCCAATGACATGACTATTGTTTGAGAATTTCAGATGGTGATGAGGAGGCATAGAGGAATGAGATAGATCAGTTGGTTGAATAACAACAACCTTGAATTCAGCAGCAGTAAGACCAAGGAATTGATGGTGGGCTTCAGGAAGATGAATTTGAGGGAACACACACCAGTCCTCATCGAGGGATCAGCAGTGGAGAGAGTGAGCACTTTTATATTCCTGGTGTCAACATCTCTGATGATCTATCCTGGGCCCAACATATTGATGCAATTACAACGAAGGCATGGCTATGGCTTTATTTCATTAAGAGTTTGAGGCAATTGGATATTTCACTAAAGACTCGTGAAAACATTTACAGATGTATGATGGAGAGCATTCGGACTTGTTGCATCACTGGCTGGTATGGAGGGGTCACTGCATAGGTTTGGCAAAAAGCTGCAAACTCAACCAGCTCCATGATGGCACTAGCCTCCCCAGTATCGAGGATATCTTCAAAAGATGATGCCTCAAAAAGGCAGCATCTATCATTAAGGATTCCCAGGACATGCTCTCTTGGCATTGCCACTCTCAAGGAGTAGGTACAGGAGCCTGAAGACACACACTTAATGGTTCAGAAGCCTGTTTTTTTCCCTCCACCATCAGATTTCTGAACGGACGATGAACCCACCCATGAGCACTATCTCACCGTTTTTTCCTTTTTCTTGCTCTCTTTTTATATTATTTATTTAATTTATTTTATACATAGTTCTTATTGTAATTTGTAGTATTTAAATTAGGTTTTGCAATGTGATGTTTTTGCAAAACAAATTACATGACATATGCCTGGGTTATTAAACTTGATTCTGAATTCTGATGCTTTTTCAATAGACAATAGACAATAAGTGCAGGAGTAGGCTACTTGGCCCTTTGAGCCAGCACCGCCATTCACTGTGATCATGGCTGATCATCCACAATCAGTACCCTGTTCCTGCCTTGTCCCCATATCCCTTGACTCCGCTATCTTTAAGAGCTCTATCTAACTCTTTCTTGAAAGCATCCAGAGAATTGGCCTCCACTGCCTTCTGAGGCAGAGCATTCCACAGAACCACAACCCTCTGTGTGAAAAAGTTTTGCCTCGACTCCATTCTAAATTGTCTATCCCTTATTCTTAAACTGTGGCCTCTGGTTCTGGATTCCCCCAACATCGGGAACATGTTTCCTGCCTCTAGCGTGTCCAATCCCTTAATAATCTTATATGTTTCAATAAGATCCCTCTCAGCCTTCTAAATTCCAGTGTATACAAGCCCAGTCGCTCCAATCTTTCAACATATGACAGTCCCGCCATTCCGGAAATTAACCTCGTGAACCTATGCTGTACTCCCTCAAAAACTAGAATGTTCTTCCTCAAATTTGGAGACCAAAACTGTACACAATACTCCACGTGTGGTCTGACCAGGGCCCTGTACAACTGCAGAAGGACCTCTTTGCTCCTATTCTCAACTCCCCTTGTTATGAAGACCAACATGCCATTAGCTTTCTTCACTGCCTGCTGTACCTGCATGCTTACTTTCAGTGACTGATGAACAAGGACACCTAGATCTTGTTGTACTTCCCCTTTTTTTCCCTTAGCAAATAAATGATTGGTTATGCTCTGTTCCCCATTGTTACCAAAGAGATAGGCAGGCATTTGAGAAACTACATAAACAAAGAATGCAACCAGACTTGGGAGGTTCTAACTGTAACCGTTAGGAATGGTTGGCGGCGTTAGCCTGGGGAAGACAGTACCCTGCTGAGGGAGCCCCCCCCCACGCCTCCGATGCATTCTCTTCCTCCTCTACTTCTCTGATCAGCTCAACAAATGAAGGAGGGGGCAGTCGGAGACCCCAAGCAATCAGGTCCTGGGACTGGGCGCCCTTTGCTATTTGGTCCATTCTTAACTGATCCACCTCAGCCGCCTGAATGGCTCCTCTGCGCTGCAAGCAACTTAGCTACCTCTCTAGGCGAAAGATGTAGGCAGAAGGCTTCTGCCCCTTCTCCTGACGCATGTTCTGAAACCCCGTCATGAGCTCCGCTGGGCCTCCTGTTGTGCCAAACGGATTTTCCAGTGCTTGCATGTAAGCGGCAGCAATGTGGCAATGAGGTACTGGGACTTATGGTTCTCACAACGTCAGCAGCCCACCCCCTCAAACTCTCAACCAATCTCTGTCATTTTACGTCATCAGAGCACCCACTCACCTAACAACTGAGAGGTCTGCTGTGCCCAAGCCTCATACTCCTCTTCCGCCTTGGCGGTGGGCACTATTCCAGAGAATATTTTTAGCTTCAAGTAACTAGGACCCTCTGCCTGTGCACTGGGCCATTTATTCGCTAGAGAGGTAAGCTGATACCAACTCAGAACTCTCACTCTTGACTGGGGGACGGGGACTAATTAGACATTCCAAATCCAACCACTCCTCAGAAACGAGAGAACCCTGTCTTTGAAGTCTCCGCCCCCAGCCACGGGAGATCTCGACTTGTGATTCGGCCTGTTCTGCTACACTCCCCTCCTCCCAGAAAGTATGGACAGCCCTCGGCCTCCCCTCTCCTGGGGCCCCAATAGTACCAGGCAGTTCCACTGCCGTTACGTCAGCGCTAGTCTGAACTAAAACAAAGTCTGTGCCCTCCATTTTATCAAATTTCCACCCCACAATCATAACTTTGCCTACAGCTTCAACAATACTCAAAAGTCGATTAACAATTCGTCAGGAGTACGAATATCTACCCCGCTCAACACACACACATTCATTACCGGTAACCCAGTGGATGCACACTACCACTCATCCATGGCAGCATCCATACCAGCACAGACTTAAACACTAGCAAAGGCTCAAATCCACTGGTTCAATGCTCCAACAAAATCAATCCCGGAGCGATACCCCCACAATTGTAGCCCTTAGGTTCGGCGGGTGGTGTTAGTCTAGAGGAGACAGTCTCTGGCCTCGCCAAACGTGTGAGATCTGAGGTGCAAAATCTCCCGTTTGCATGGATGCTGTGTGATGTGTTACCCTTTTACAAATCAGTACCATGAAATAACAGAGAGTACACCATATGCAATTAAATGAATTAGCTTTATAATTCCTAATTTGACTAAAGAGTTAGTAAAGTAAAACAAAAAGAAAAGGGCCCATTTTAATGAAACAGTCTAATGTGCACAAGAAGGAGCTCATGCTTCCCTTCTGCTGGTCCTCCAATCAATTTCCCTGGGCTTCATCAATACTCCAAGTCCTCTCCTTTCTGTGTCTACAACTTCTCCTTTCTGGCATCTTCTCTCCTCATCTTCCGCCGAACAAAAGACCCAGATCACCTCGGTTGCGGGCACACAACAAGAAAAAACACTTCCTTCATTGGACAGCGCACGTTCCAAAGCCCCCCTTATCTCTAGCCGTAACCCAAATATTGCTGCTACAGAAAATCATTTACATTAGCAGTGAAACCTTTCTTGGGGGGTTACATAACTAACATGGGAAGTGAAATATTTTGGAAACTTTTCTCTGGAACCTCATAAAACCTCATAAATGAACCCAGGCCATGCTCTCTTCTTGTTGCTGTCATCAGGTAGAAGGTACAGGTGTCTCAGGACTCTCACCAACAGGTTCAAGAACAGTTACTACCCCATAACCATCAGGCTCTTGAACGAAAGAGGATAACTACACTCATTTAAGGCAGACATGCCACCCTGCAAAAACTCATTTCAGGGAGATAGCACCATCAATTTGCGGGAGACTTCCAGGAGAGGTGGAATGTCTGCAATAGAGTAGCTCCTTAGCAGCAAGCCAGCTAGTTTAAATAACGTTAGCTATGCTAATGAATGAATGACACCTGTTAAACTCACCTCAACATGTCTTTTACAGTCTTAACCCACCATGGGCAATAGAAAAGTCATTGTTGCAAACAGTGCAGCGAGCAACACTGTCGTTATTTTGACCCCTATTAGGCAGGGGTACACTTTAGGGTAGTCTGGGGTGACGTACGTTTTATTTTTTTTTGGAACACTCTGCAATGGCGCGCTCTCACTCGTGCTCTCTCTCTCTCTCACTTGCTTTTGCTCTCGCTCACTCACTGTCTCTTGCTCTCTCGCTTGCTTGCCTTCGTTCTCGCTCGTGCGCTCTCATTTGCTTGCCTTCTCTCTCGCTGTCTCTCGTGCGCATGCTCTCTCTCATGCTCCCTCTTGCTTTTCTCTCACTCGCTCTCAAAAAAATTGATTTCTGTGATATTGTATATAATTTGCAGGCATCAGGGAGCCACTATTAATATGCAGGAGACTCCCGGAATTTCCGGGAGAGGTGGGATGTCTGTTTAAGGACTCTTTCATCTTGTTATTTATTGCCATCTATTATCTGAATTTGCACAGTTTGTTTACCATTTACAGTTTCTGATGTTTACATTTCACAAATCCTGCTTACATTTACTGTTCTCTGGACTTGTATCTCAGGTTTGTGTGTGATGACATGTATGTACTCTGATAATATATATTGCTTGAACTTTGAAATATGTGACAATAAACTATTTCCAATACTGGTAGTTGCATATTGTATGCAAAGACTTAGAGACATGGCTGATGCTTTGTTTGCCTTTTTCAAAAGTAAGAAACTTTGCACTTTGAGTAATTATAGTCTTTGCAGCCAGTTTGCTCAAATTGAAGCCTGAGAAGCAGCACACTGTATTGCCCTCAACACCGGGAAAATGGCCGTGTCTTTTGTATTCACTAGACAGGGCACGATGGGATCGCTGTCTGACATCTGATCCCAAGTACTGGCAGTGCAGTAAATGCAGTTTCTGATGAAGTCATTGGAATGAGATTTGAAAGCACAACCAGTTGACCTAGGGTGAGAGCACTGTTCATTGAAACAAGGCTGACATCTGATACATTGCAGTCAAGCTAATCGGAGAAATGATGCCTATTTAATTATGACTTAATGTCATGTGATGGATTTCAGCTGTGAAGTGGTTTGACATGAAGACATGAAACTTTGAAAGGTATAATCATTAGGGATAAGTTTTGCCAATAAAGCTGTCAATTATCTAATGTAGATGTCCTGCAGTTTATTAAACTAATTCCTCAAATGGATTATCTTTTGGTATTAATCATTTTTAATCCATCAGAATAATAGTGAGTTCTCTTCAGAGTTTGGGACATTGTCAGCTGTAGATAGTTCTGTGACCTAAGATCAGAAGGCCTTGGATTCAAGCCGTACTCAAGGTTTGAGCAGAAAAAAAATTTGGGATGACATTCCAGTGAAGAACAGAACAAATTAAATGATGCCACAACGAAAACACAGATCAAAGTTCCAATAACAAACAAGATAACACCTGCAGATGCTGCAAATCCAAGCGGTGCACACAAAATGCTGGAGGAACTCAGCAGGCCAGGCAGCATCTAGGAAAAGAGTACAGTTGATGTTTCGGGCTGAGGGCTGAGATCCTTCTTCAGGACTGGAGAAGAAAAGGTGAGGAGTCAGATTTAGAAGGTGGGGAGAGGGGAGGGAGAAACACAAGGTGATACTGGGGGTGGGGGAGGAGGGGTGGAGTAAAGAGCTAGGAAGTTGGTTGATGAAAGAGATACAGGGCCAGAGAAGGGGGAATCTGATAGGAGAGGACAGAGCCAATGGAAGAAAAAAAAGAGGGAGGAGCACCCGGGGGAGGTGAGAGAGGGAAATGAGAATGGGGAATGGTGAAAGGGGGACGGCATTACAGAAGTTTGAGAAATCGATGTTCATGCCATCAGGTTGGAGGCTACCCAGATGCAATATAAGGTGTTTCGCCTCCAACCTGAGTGCAGTGTTAACACGACAGTAGAGGAGGCCAAGGACTGACATGCCGGAATGGGAATGGGAAGTGGAATTAAAATGGGTGGCCACTGGAAGATCCCACTTTTTCTGGTGGACGGAGCATAGGTGCCCGGTGAAGTGGTCTCCCAATCTACATGGGGTCTCACCGAGATACAGGAGGCCACACTGGGAGCACCAGATACAGTAGATGACCCCAACGGACTCACAGGTGAAGTGTTGCCTCACCTGGAATGACTGTTTGGGGCCCTGTGTAGGGGTAGGTGTAGCAGTTGTTCTGCTTGCAAGGATAAGTGACACAAAGAAGATCAGTGGGGAGGGACATAAACATTGATTTCTTCATGTCTAGCACATAATTTTCAATAACTTCCACCATCTCCAATGGGATCCCACCAGCAAGCACATCCTTCCCCACCTCCCCCTCACTTTCCACTTTCCGCAGGGATCACTCCTTACGCAACTCCCTTGTCCATTCATCCTTCCCCACTGTCTTCTTCCTGGCACTTATTCTTGCAAGCAGAACAAGTGCTACACCTGCCCCCACACCTCCTCCCTCACTACCATTCAGGCTTTTATAGTCTTCCTTACTCTTCCTACACCCCAATCTTGGTGTCATCTGCAAGTTTACTGATCCAATTAAGCACATTATTAACCAAGTCTTCGATGTGGATGACAAACAACGACGTAGCCAGCATTGATCCCTGCAGTAGTCCACTAATCACAGGCCTCCAGTCAGAGAGGCAACCATCTACTACCTCTCTCTGGCTTTTCCCACAAAGGCAATGTCTAATCCAATTTATTACCCAATCTTGAATGTCAAGCGACTGAACCTTCTTGACTAATCTCCCATGTGGGACCTTGTCCCACATTCTAACGTCCATGTAGAGAACATCCATTGTCTTGCTTCATCAACTGTCCTAGTAACTTCCTCAAAAAACTCTATAAGATTGGTTATGCATGACCTATCAGGCACAGAGCCATGCTGACTATCCATCATTAGTCCACGTCTGTTAAGAGACACTCCCAACCACACCAGCCTCCAGTAGTTAGACACTTTAACTCCCCGGAACGTGGATAGCTGGTGCAGCCCTTTTGAGGGCTCAGTACGGTCCCTCTAATTGGTAATCGTGTTTTGGGTACCAAAAATTATTTAAGGACACCTGTATTGTGGTTTGGTGCTCAGTTGTAAGCCTATATGAGATATTGTCTAGCATTTGTTTTGTGCTCAGATCCAGTTTGCTACCGTGTCTTGAACCTTGTTTTGGATATCCCAGCATTGTGTCCAAACCATCCTTGTCAAGGACTCTCGTCACAGTACGATTCAGCCAAAATGGAACCAATGGGGTATTGGAGCCTTTCATCAGGGAGGGAGGCAAAAGAGGTGGGCGCGAGGCACTGTGGATCAGAGATAGTGTCACGGCTGCAGAAAGGGAGGAAGACATGGGGGGGGAATTGTCTACAGAGTCTCTGTAGGTGGAAGTTAGGAACAGGAAGGAGTCAATAACTTTACTGGGTGTTTTCTTATAGATCACCCAATAGTAACAGGGACACCGAGGAGCAGATAGAGACACAGATTTGGAAAGCTGTAATAATAACAGGGTTGTCGTGGTGGGAGATTTTAATAGAGCGAGGGGTTTAGATGGGGGGGGGGGAAGAGTTTGTTAGGTGTATTCAAGAAGGTTTCTTGACACAATATATAGATAAGACGACAAGAGATGAGGCTGTACTTGATCTGGTATTGGGAAATGAACCTGATCAGATGTCAGATCTCTCAATGGGAGAGCATTTTGGAGATAGTGATCATAATTCTATCTCCTTTACCATAGCATTGGAAAGGGATAGGAACAGATGAGTTAGGAAAGTGTTTAATTGGAGTAAGGGGATATATGAGGCAGGAACTTGGAGGCATAAATTGTGAACAGATGTTCTCAGGGAAATGTACAGAAGAAATGTTCAGGGAAACTGGAGGAGATAGCAGAGGTACACAATGAGTACTTGCCTTCAGTATTCACTACGGAAAAGGATCTTGGCAACTGTAGGAATGACTTACAGCAGGCTGAAAAGCTTGAGCATATAGATATTCAGAAAGAGGATGTGCGAGAGATTTTGGAAAGCATCAAGTTGTTTAAGTCACCGGGACCAGACGAGATGTACCTCAGGCTGCTATGGGAAGTGAGGAAGGATATTGCTGAGCCTCTGGCAATGATCTTTGCATCATCAGTGGGGACAGGAGAGGTTCTGGAGGATTGGAAGGTTGTGACTGTTGCTCCATTATTCAAGAAAGGGAGTAGAGATAGACCAGGAAATTATAGACCAGTGACTCTTACCTCAGTGGTTGGCAAGTTGATGGAGAAGATCCTGAGAGGCAGGATTTATGAACATTTGGAGAGGCATAATATGATTAGGAATAGTCAGCATGGCTTTGTCAAAGGCAGGTCATACCTTACGAGCCTGATTGAATTTTTTGAGGATGTGACTAAACACATTGATGACGGTAGAGCAGTAGATGTAGTGTATATGGATTACAGCAAGGCATTTGACAAGGTAATCCATGTAAGGCTTATTGAGAAAGTAAGGAGGCATGGGATCCAAGGGGACATTACTTTGTGGATCCAGAACTGGCGTGCCCACAGAAGGCAAAGAATGGTTGGAGATGGGCCATATTCTGCATGGAGTTCATTCACCAGTGGTGTGCCTCAGGGATCTGTTCTGGGACCCTTACTCTTCATGATTTTTATATAGACCTGGATGAAGGAGTGGAGGGATGGGTTAGTAAATTTGCTGATGACACAAAGGTTGGAGGTGTTGTGGATAGTGTGGAGGGCTGTCAGAGGTTACAGTGGGACATTGATAGGATGCAAATCTGGGCTGAGAAGTGGCAGATGGAGTTCAACCCAGATAAGTGTGAGGTGGTTCATTTTGGTAGGTCAAATATGATGACAGAATATAGTATTAATGGTAAGACTTTTGGCAGTGTGGAGAATCAGACGGATCTTGTGGTCCGAGTCTATAGGACACCCAAAGCAGCTGCGCAGGTTGACTCTGTGGTTAAGAAAGAACCATAGTGCATTGACCTTCATCAGTTGTGGGATTGAGTTTAGGAGCCGAGAGGTAATGTTGCAGCTATATAGGACCCTGGTCAGACCCCACTTGAAGTACTGTGCTCAGTTCTGGTTGCCTCACTATAGGAAGGATGTGGAAACCATAGAAAGGGTGCAGAGGAGATTTACAAGGATGTTGCCTGGATTGGGGAGCATGCCTTATGAGAATAGGTTGAGTGAACTTGGCCTTGTTTCTTTGGAGCAACGGAGGATTAGATGATGAGAGGCATTGATGTTGTGGATAGTCAGAGGTTTTTTCCTGGGGCTGTAATGGCTAGCACAAGAGGGTACAGTTTTAAGGTGCTTGGATGTAGGTACAGAGGAGATGTCAGGGGTAATTTTTTTTTTTTTTACGCGGAGTGGTGAGTGCATGGAATGGGCTTCTGATGACAGTGGTGGAGGCGGATACGATAGGGTCTTTTAAGAGACTCCTGGACAGGTACATGGAGCTCAGAAAAATAGAGGGCTATGGGTAACCCTAGGTAATTTCTAAGGTAAGGACATGTTCAGCACAGCTTTGTGGGCCGAAGGGCCTGTATTGCACTGTAGGTTTTCTATGTTTCTATCAGCTGTGGCCAGCCATAGTGAGAAAATCTCAAAGCAGAGCCCGGAGATACACAACCTCTAGGTCACCATGTGCCAACTATTACAGGGAGGAAGCCAGACTTGCTCAGGTGAGGCTGTCAGTCGCTCTGCAGAGCCAGCCCATCTTCCAACCCCGGAGATATTCGATGGTGACCTGGGTTCCTGCCGCGGTTTCCTCGTCCAATGCTCATTAGTATTTAACTCCGGCTGTCCCGATTCCTTTCAGAGTGTGGAAAGGAAATCTTCATTATCTCTGTTCTGACTGGAAGAGCCCTGGCCTGGGAATGGAGGTCAGAGATTTGCTTGGATTCGGAGGAATGCATGGCTGCCATGAGGAAGGTGTTTCATCACCCCACCAGAGCCAGCCAAGTGTTGGACTGCCTGATGAAGATTCAGCCGACTACGTGATCGAATTTCGGACCCTGGCTCAGGGGAGTGGTTAGAATAAGGAGGGCTTGGCCATGCTATACCGCCATGGACTCCAAGATGAACTGAAGGATGCCTTGGGAGAGCCAGCAGAGAGTTTAGAAGTTCTGATCAACTAGTCTATCTGTCTTGATAATTGTCTGGCAGAGAGAAAATTAGACCAGTTCAGGGAGCAAGAACCTTCTGCAATGGCTCGCTGCGCTTGCCTGAGCATACATACAGGGATTTTATACTCTGATTTGGCCACTGTTTCTACGAGGAAATTGTAAGGTTAGGAAGAGGACACCCCTGCTACCTAAGAAGCCTCCGCAGTCGTTCTCAAAGGAAGGAGCAGAGGAGATACAACACCCAATTCGGTCAAAATACCTTCTGTATACAAGGATGAGGAAGAGGTCTTCAACAAGAGAAAGGCCTTGACTCCTCCACCACACCAACACTCATCATCATCATCAGGTGCCATACCCAGTTTGAGCTTTGACTGCCATGGCCCACACGCTCCCGTTTCAGGTCAAGTGGATCAAAGCATTGGTATTCATTTCCAGTTCTCTGGCTGCTGTCTCCATCATCATTTGTCTTTGCTTTCCTCTTGCTTTCTTCCCTTCAATCTTTCCCATAATTACCGTGCATTCTAACTCCTCTTTCCTAATCACATGTCCAATGAAGTTACGTTGCCTTTTCATGATCTCATACATGATTTCTCTTTTTGTGCTTACACTAACACTACAACTGTGCTATAGATCTGCTGCCCGGAATTTATCCCTCGCGGGGTCGATTGTACGGACTCTCAGGCCCAGAGAGAAGTACAATGGAGGAGAACATAAAGGAAGCTCTTGCCACGGGCTTCATTCAGCCCTCCACCTCACCCGCTGGTGCAGGCTTCTTCTTCATACAAAGCAAAGATGGGAGCCTGCGACTGTGCATTGATTATAGGGGATTAAATTGCATAACAGCCAAGAATCGCTACTCTCTTCCACTCATGAATACGGCCTTCAAGATGCTTCACAAAACTCAATCCACGGAGTGCATACAATCTGGTCTGTATTCGGGAAGGTGGTGAGTGGAAGTCTGCATTCAATACACTGACAGGACACTGCAAGTACCTAGTTATGCCCTTCAGCTTTGTGAATATTCCAGCCATTTTCCAGGCCTTTATAAACAATGTGCTCCGGGATGCTCTCTGTAAGTATGCCTTCATCTACTTGGATGATATCCTAATCTTCTAGAAGTCCATAGAGGAGTATGCTGCTGATGTCTGGGACATTTTGAAGAGGCTTCTAGACCACGGACTTTATGTTAAGTTGGAGAAGTCCAAGGTTCACATGATGATTGTTTCATTTTTGGCTTCATGATCTCCAATGGCAATCTCAGGATGGACCCTACAAAGACCCAGGCAGTCAGAGACTAGACACCACCATTCAGTATCAAACACGTCCAGCGACTCCAGGGGTTTGCAAACTTCTACTGGAAGTTCATCAGCTCAGTGGTCGCTTTGCTGATAGTGCTAACTAAGAAATCCGTGGACCCTTTTATCTGGATGACTGAAGCAGAGGCTGCTTTTTGCAGAGCATAAACAGCAGTTCACAACAGCTCCCATCTCCTAACCCAGACCTTCCTTTCATCGTGGAGGTGGAAGCCTCAGACATTGGAGTAGATACCATCTTGTCTCAATGATCACCTTCAGATGGTAAACTGCACCTGTGTGCATTCTTCTCCAGGTGGCTATCTCCAGCAGAGAGGAACTATGACATCAGAAATTGGGAGTTTCTTGCAGTTAAGTTGGCACCGGAGGAATGGTGTCATCGGCTAGAAGGGCTAAGAACTCTTTTATCATTTGGACAAACCACAAGAACCTGGTTTAAATTCAAGAGGCCAAGAGGCTGAATTCCAGGCAGGCCAGGTGGGCTTTGTTCCTTAACCACTTTGAATTCATCCTGACCTATCGACCGGAGTCTAAGAACCAGAAGCCTGATACCCTGTCCCGTCAGTTTAATGAACCAAAACAAAAGGAGCAGCATACCACCATTTTGCCCCAAGCCAGGATGGTAACAACAATTCACTGGGGAATCGATGCTCTTGTTCACAAGGCCCAAGTGCAAAGGGGGATTTCTAACCATAGTCTTCAGGATCGTCTGTTTGTTCCAAGTTCTGTCTCGTTCCAGGTACTCCAAACGGGGCATTCATTGAGAACGACCACACACCCAGAGATTGCCAGGACCCTTGAGTTTATCAAGAGGAAGTATTAGTGGTCCAGAATGACGAAAGAGGTTCGGCAGTACATGCAGTCATGCGAGGTGAGCGCTCAGAACAAGGAGCCACATACCCGACCTCAAGGGCTCCTCCACCCCCTATCTGGGCACACATCTTCATGGAGCTTGTCATGGATGACCTGCCATCATGGTAGTTGTCGATCGGATTTCAAAAGCTTGAAAGTTCATTGCCTTGGCGAAGTTACCATCTGCAACAGAGATGGCCAAAATTGTCCTGGACCAGAGCTTCAGGATCCACGGATTCCCAGCGGACGATGTCTCGGTTCATGGTCCACAATTCACATTACACTTCTGGAGGGCATACTGTAAATTGATAGGGACAACAGCAAGTCTTTTCCCTGGGATTCATCCACAGTCCAATGGCCAGACAGAGCAGACCACCCAAGATTTAGAACATACCCTAAAATGTCTGGCCTCGGAAAGACCTGATGAATGGTGTGACTATTTGAGGAGGGCAGAGGTCACCCATAAAATCTTACAGCACGGTGCATGGGATATCACCATTCGAGTGCCAGCTTGGTTACCGTCTGCCTTTCTTTCCGGAACAAGAGGCCGAGGTTGGGGTCCCTGTAGCTGAGGATCTCATCCAACGCTGCAAGCAAAATTGGATTAGGGAAAGAGAGATTTTCCTGGAGTCTACTCTGAAGTGGAGACCAAGATGAACCAAAAGAGAAGACAGGGACCTGCTTTAGAGCCTGGGCAAAAGGTCTGGCTGTCCACTCATGATTTGTCTCTCTGGGTGCAGTCTAGAAAGCTGGCGCCCAAGTTAATTGGACCCTTCAAAATCCCGAGGAAAGCAAACCTGGTGGCTTACACTTTGCAGCTCCCCAAGACCCTAAAGATCAATCCCACCTTCCACATCTCTAAATTAAAGTCTGTCTGCACCAGCCCCTTGGCCCCACCACCATCGGCTCCGTCGCCACCCAGGTTTATCAATGGGGAACAGATCTACACAGTGAGAAGACTTTTGGACTCATGTACTTTTCTAGGTGTTCGGCAACACCTCATGGATTGTGAAGGATTCGGACCTGGGGAGGAGCCTGAAAGAGACATTTTGGATCCAGCTCTCATTAAAAATTACCTCCACTGTCTCTGCAAACAGACAGAGTCATCAGGAGTTGGCCGTAGGGGAGAGGTTCCTGTTACGAGATTCCCTCAACTGTGCCAGCTTCCGGGATTTAGGCACTCTAACTCCCTGGAGTACGGATAGCTGGTGTGGCCCCTTTAGGGGTTCAGGACAATCCAGTTAATTGGTAATCGTGTTGAGTACTTAAGGGGCCCCTGAACTGCTGTTCAGTGCTCAATTGAAAGCCAACCAGTGACAACGTCTCGAGTTTGTCTTGTGCTCAGATCCAGTTTGATACCATGCCTCAAACCTTGCTTCAGGTACCTCAGCATATGGGTCCAAACCATACTTGTTAAGGACTCCCATCATACACGTCCAAATACTCTTATACTGTATCTGGTCCCTTAGAATATCTGCCAATAACTTTTGCGCTACTGATGTCAGGCTCGCGGGCCTGTGATTTCCTGGTTTATTTTTGGAGCTTTTCTTAGTCAGTGGAACAACATTAACTATCCTCCATTCCTCTGGTACGTCACCTGTCGCTAAGGATGTTTTAAGTATCTAGCTTGGTCCCCTGCAGTTTCTGCACTTGCCTACCACAGAGTCCAAGGGAACACCTTGTCACGTCCTGGGGATTTATCCACCCCAATTTGCCTTAAGACAGCAAACACCTCCTCCTCTGCAATCTGTCTCGGGTCCCTGACCTTGCTGCTGCTTCGCCTCACTCCTATAGATCCCGAGTTCATCTCCTGAGTAAATACAGATGTAAGTAATCTATTTAAGATCTCCCTCATCCCTTTTGACTCCTTTTACTTTTCACCCTTAACCTATGACTTCTAGTTCTAGACTCACCTAAGCTCTGTGGTAAAAGCCTGTTTGTATTTACTCTATCTATACCTCTCATAAAGTTGTACACCTCTATCAAATCTCACCTTCATTCTCTTGTGCTCCTGAGACTAAAGTCCTAACCTATTTAAACTTACCCCGTAACCCTGTAATTCCTTATATCGCCATGTCACTCCTGTAGGAGTCCCAAACTTGGAGAGTCCCCGCCTGGAGAAATGCCCACAATTTCTAAGTAAACATCCATTTATTTGCTCAACAAACAGCTTCTGAGAATGGATGATCATTGCTCAGGTCAGGCTTTTACATGTACTCACCAGCCCTGCCTCACTAATAGTCTTTCAAGCGAAGTTGAGCAAATGGAAAGTCCCTGTGCTGTATCATCTTCACTAGACAGCTGTCTGGCAGGCTGACAGTTTACAGCCCAGCCATCCTCAGAGATGGAGTTTCCCTCTGCTGCTGACCAAGGTTGTGCAGTTTGTGCTCCTGTGTCTGGTCAACCTCAAATCGGATGTTAGTACTGTACAACAACGCCCCACTTAAGCCTTCTGTACAGATACTTCTTTAGCTGAATATTTCCCTTTCTCTTTGGGCTTCATATTAACATAGTAAGGCTGTTATTTGATATCTGTGAGGTCCTGAATCTTTACTAACTAGGAGGCACATGTTTAGATAATTGGTAGAAGGATTAGAGAGAAATTGATGAAGAAGTTCAGGGAAGTCAAAGCCAAAACCTGCACTTGGTTGAAGAAGTGCCTAGATTAACCTTTTTATATGCGTAAAGGAGAAGATTATGGATAATAGGATTAGATTCAATAGCTCGTTTCATCTACCACTGACACACTAGGTTGAATAACTGTTAATTTCTACGTTTTTGTGATCTTACAGCAGAGGTTTTTTCTAAATAATTAAATAAACTGGCATTGCATCCTGTTAAGCAGAAACCTCTCTTTCGTGTGAATGCATAGGGGCATAAGGTGCTGCAGAGAATGGTGAACTCAGCCCAATACCTCACTGGCACATCTCACCCCACTATAGGAGGTATCTCCATGAGATGCTGACTCAAGAAAGTCGTCGTCGTGGCTATCTTGGAAGTACAGAGTGACGATGCTGGGTACCAGTCACACTCCAGAGATTTGGGAGCAGACACCTAGGCAGACACTCTACTCTCGTACTGTCAGAGACTTTATCTTTCGAGCATCATATCATATAAAGGCTCATATCTCTTCTCAAATGAAAATAGAAGTCCCACAATATTATTTCACTGAAAGACAGTAAAGACATTCTGGGGGCTTTCCATCATTGTTTCTTCTCTGTAAGCAACACTAAAGCAGATTTTCTGGTCATTGTCATACTGCTGATAGTTAGTGTTTGCAATGCAAATTATCTATTGGATTTCCTGCACTAGTTCTCTCATGACATTTTCCTGTCCTCTTCCTCTGATGATATACCAGTTTCTCCCTGAACTACCCTCTACCAAAAAGATTCAGAGAAACTGAACTCCAAGTAGTCTGAATCAATTCAAGGAAATAGGTCAACAAATGAGAACAAGAAGAAAACCATTCATGTAGATGAATGAGATGGCTCCCAAGGAAAGTTTGATGCAGTAAGGTGGAAGAATACAAAAAGAATCGCTGTGAGTAGGCACACAGTGATTGAAGCCATTGGTACCAACGATGAAATGAAGATGTTCAGAAGTCTAGGCTGAGGAACAAGTGTGAATACTTCATCTGCTCAAGAGAATTGCAGAGACAGGCTAAATGAGTCTGTGATGAGAATTTTGACAGAGGGCGGGGAATTTACATTCATGATAATGGTAGATCTGTACAATAGGAACAGACTGCACTGGAGGAGAACCAAAATCCTGAGCAGGAAGTTCACTAGTGCTATTTGGGAGGGTTTGGCAAGAGAGATAGAAATCAGAGCACCAGGACAGAAAGTGGAGGGATTGAGAGAAACATCATGACCAGTAAGAACAGAGCAAAATAATAGACACAATGGGTTGGACGAATTGAAGGTTGTGTATTTTAATGTTAGGAGTATTATGGGTAAGGGTGGTGAATGTAAAGTACAGATCAGTACATGAAACTATGCTGCTGTGGCCAATCCAGGGACTTGACTGAGAGAGAAACAAGAATGGGTGCTTAATATTCCATGGTTTCAATGTTTTAGAACAGATAGATCGGAAGCTATATTGTTGGAGGTTGGGTGGTTGTGAGAGACACACTATTAATCAGAGACACTGTCACAGCTGTACTCAGAGGGGAAATAATGGAGGCTTCATCCATGAGTTTATATGGGTAGGATGCAAAACTAAGGAAGGCATAATCACTCTGATGGAATTATTCTATAGACACCATACCACCCTCTCACCATAGCATTGGTGGAACAGATACATGCAGGCAGATTAGGAAAAAATGTAAAAGCAACAGGGTTGTGTTAGTGGGTGATTTTGACTTCCCTAATATAAGCTGAGTCGTCCTAAGTGCAAGAGGTTTAAATGGGCAGAATATGTTAGTTGAGGAAGGTTTCCTTAAATTAATATGTAGATAGTCCAAGAGGAGAGGGCATACTGGACCCAGTGTTGGGTAATGAACTTGGCCTGGTGACTAACCTTTCAGTGGGAGAACTGTTATGGATCAGTGATCACAACTCCTTAACTTTTAAGATTGCTATAGAGAAGAGTAACTGTGGATCTATGAGAGAGTATTAAAATGTGGCAGGGCAAATTACAAGAATATTAGGCAGGATTAGGGAGAGTTAATTGGAAACAGTGCTGTATTGAGCTGATGGGTGGTCCCCAAGTCCAGGATGTTTTCAGCTGCCCTAGAGTCTGAGAAAGACATTCACCTCTCGTCAGTTCATACCCCAGCAGATCTCTGTCCTCAGCATGACACCAAAATCCATGAGGCTGGCAGTAGTGGCTACTGCCATCACAGTTCTCCCAATACTGGACGGTCTGAACAGTTCTCCCGACAGCTGTGGCTTAGGGCGCTCGGCCCACAGGTGACATGCTTCCCTGCAGTAATGGCAGCAATGTCCACTCCAATGGCGGAACCTTCTCTTTGGCAGAGATTCTTATATGACCGATTTGCAAGGGCTTGACAGAGTCCTGAGCAGGAGATGGACTGGTCACAGTCCGAGATTGGGGGATGAAGCAACAATGCGATGAGTCTGGGCTCACGCTAGCCCTCTTCGACCTCTCGATGTAGTCTCACTTACGCTCTGCCAGATGATTATCAAGATGAATGGACTAATCGATCAGAACTTCCAAGTCCTCAGCTGCTTTTCCCAAGGCGAGAGCATCCTTCAGTTCATCTCAGAGTCCGTGGTGGTATAGTGTGGTCAAGGCCTCCCCGTTCCAGCCACTGTCTAGGGCCAAGGTCTGGAATTCAATCATGTAGTCCACCCTGTTGAATTTTCATCAGCCGGTCCAACATTTGGCTGGCTCCAGTGGAGTGATGGAACATCTTCAATGTGGCCACGACTTCCTCCAAATCTGGGCAAATCTCTGACCTCCGTTCCCAATGTGCGGTGGCCCAGGCCAGGACTCTTCCAAACAGAAGCGAGATAACGAAGACCACCTTCCCACGCTCCGAAGGGAACCGAGATGGCTGGAGTTCAACTACTAATGAGCACTGGATGAGGAAACCGTGGCAAGAACCTGGGTCACTGTAGAATCTCTCCAGGGTTGGAAGATGGACTGGTTCCTCAGAGTGACCCACAGCATCACCTGAGCGCCTTTGGCTTCCTCCCTGTAATAGTATGCTCACGGAGATCTTGAAGTCATGTATCTCTGGGCTCTCTCTGGAAATATTTTTGCTATGGCTGGCCACAGCAAACGACAGGCTCCGATACCCCGCCGGGTCCATGTTGGCTGAATCGTACTGTGACGAGCCTCCTTGACGAGGAGGGCTTGGACCCAAATGCTGGATTATCCGAGACTAGGATCGAGACACAGTTTCAATCTGGATTGAGAATTGGCGCAGCAAACAAACACTAGACAAAGTCACTAGTAGGCTTGCGATTGAGCCCTGAACCACAGTTCAGGAGTTCCTTAAATACTCAATTCCTGGCACTCAGAACATGATTACCAATTAGCGGAACTGTCACGAGCACCTAAAGGGCCCGCGTCAGCTATCGGTGCTCCAGGGAGTTTGAGTGTCTAAATCCCAGAAGCCGTGTGGTTGGGTGCATCTCATAACAATAGAGATTCCATACTGGGATCTCTGCTGGTTGCATCCTGGATGAGAATATAGATGAGGGGTTAGTGAGTTTGCAGACAATACGAAGGTTGGTGGTGTTGTGGACAGCATAGAAGACTGACAAAGGTACAGAGGGATATAGATCATTTGCATGTATGGATGGAGAAATAGCAGATGGAGCATAACCTGGCCCAAATGTGAAGTGTTACATTGTGGGAGACCAAATGAAAAGGGACAGCTCACCATTAACGGCAAAACCCTTAACAGTGCTGATGTGCTTTGGAAAGGGTGCAGAGGAAATTTACCAGGATGTTGCCTGGATTAGAGGGTATTTGTTATAAGAACAAATGTGGGTTGTTTTCACTGAAATGGTAAAAGCTGAGGGAGATCTGATAGAGGTTTGAGAGCCATAATATAGTAGGTAGCTGCTATCTTTTTTTCTCAGGGCTGAAATGTCTATATGAGAGGGCATGCATTTAAGGTGAGATAAGGTAAGTTTAAAGATGTGCGGGGCATATTTTTTACTCAGAGTGGAGAGTGACTAGAATGCATTGCTAGGGATAGTGGTGGAAGCAAATATGATAGAGCCATTCATTCAAGAGATGTGCAGGAAAAGGAAGCATATGGACAGTATGGAAGGACATGGCAGAAGGAATTTGCTGAGCATTTGATTACTAACTTAATTAGGTCGGCACAGTATTGTGGGCCAAAGGACCAAAGGACCTCTTTCTGTGCTGTAGTATTCTATGTTCCATGTCATGCTTCTTGTAAAGCAGGAAAATGAATGACAAGTTTCACCACAAGAGAACTGGTGTCCAGTATAAATTGGGATTGGTTGAGGAAAGGAGACTATGTTAACAAAATAATCTATTTTGTTAACATAGTCATCTTTCCTAAACCAATGACGGACCAGGGTGAAGATTTATTAGTCTGTAGATTAATGATGGAGGTCTAGAGGCCCCTGAAGGTCTCACAGCTGTAAAAGGGCTGCCTCAGTCATGTGCAGCAGTTTGGATTTGAAACTCGGCTCATCTTTAAACAGGGTATCTAGAAATGTAAACACGTAATAAATCTTCACATTAGCAAATATTGGTTAAAATTATTTATGGCTTTTGAGAAAGCTAACGAACAGACTTGGGATCCCTTGCCACTTGCTTCGCTTGCACGTGACCTTTTAGAATTGCTAACATCACTTGGTGCTTATTTTTTATTCTGGTTTCACTGTGGCCACAAGTCATGTGGAAGAGCATCTGTTCAAGGTTCATTAATGTTTCTTGCTTCCCCTATAGACTATATAAATTCTGCACCATCCTCATGGAACTACGATGCAATGACTCTGTTACTTTGAAACTATTGGCCCTCCTCTTGCCATATGTACTTTCATTACAAGCTCTAATGCAGACATAAATGTTTTCCCTGCCATTAATTTAAAGCTAGGATCCACAATTCTCAACAACATTGACGTCAGCTATATCTGAAAAGCAATTAGATAAAATACAGCCGTTACATTTTCCCTCATTCTTATATAATGTGAATTATCTTGAATTTACAGACTTATATAATTTATAATTGTTATTGCGTTGCTTCTGGGAGGATTGTTTATTTGGAGTTTGATACCGTTGACTGGTTTTGGTGATTTCTCAATACTATTCCCACTATTTGCACGGAGATATTGTGCAGCTGTAGCCCTGTGTCCAGTGGCAAAGAGGACAATCAGAAGGCATTTCTCATTGCTCTTCCTCAGACCTCCTAGCGACTCAGCCAGCTGTAGCAAGTTGTAGAAAGGCCAGAGAACAATAGCCAACCTGCAGTACATGCTGTACTAACACAATAGGAGTCTGTCGTAAGCTCAGTTTTATTGTAAGAACCCAACCAGCTCACAATAAGGAAGTCTGCTTGCTTTACCTGAGCAGGCCCAAATAGAAATCTTGCAGATGCTGGAAATCCAAGTAAAACACACAAAAATGCTGGAGGAACTCAGGAAAATCTATGGCAGCACCTATGGAAAAGAGTAAACAGTCGACGTTTCGGGCCGAGACCTTTCAGCAGGACTGGAGAAAAAAGATGAGGAGTCAGGGTAATGGGGGGGAGGGGTAGGGTGAGGGGAGGGGAGGGGGAAACACGAGGTCATAAGTGAAACTGGGAGGGGGAGGGGTGAAATAAAGAGTTGGGAAGTTGATTGGTGAAAGAGATACAGGGCCGGAGAAGGGGGAATCTAATAGGAGAGGACAGAAGGCCATGGAAGAAAGAAAAAGGGGGAGGAGCACTAGAGGGAGGCGATGGGCATGTAAGGAGATAAGGTGAGAGAGGGAGATGGGAGTGAGGAATAGAGAAGGGGAGGTGCATTACTAGAAGTTGGAGAAATCGATGTTCATGCCATCAGGTTGGAGGCTACCCAAATGGAATATAAGCTGTAGCTCCTCCAACCTGAGTGTTGACTCATAGTGACAGTAGAGGAGGCCATGGATAGACATGTCGGAATGGGAATGGGACGTGGAATTAAAACTGATGGCCACTGAGAGATCCCTCTTTTTCTGGTGG
The DNA here is from genome assembly GCF_030028105.1 of Mobula birostris. Lineage (NCBI taxonomy): Eukaryota > Metazoa > Chordata > Chondrichthyes > Myliobatiformes > Myliobatidae > Mobula > Mobula birostris. The sequence continues at coordinate 62,761,685 of NC_092374.1, read as the reverse complement.
TTGGGAAGTAAGTGCATGGTGAAGCGGTCTCCCAATCTACTCCGGGTCTCATTGATATACGGGAGGCCACACCGGGAGCACTGGATACAGTAGAAGATCTTAACAGACTCACAGGAGAAGCGTCGCCTCATCTGGAGGGACTGACGGGGCCGTGAGAGAGGAGGTGTACAGGCAGGTGTAGCATTTGTTCCACTTGCAAGGATAAGTGCCAGGAGGGACATCAGTGGGGAGGGACGAAGGGAGTCACGCTGGGTGCGATCCCAGTGGAAATCAGGAAGTCAGGGGGAGGGAAAGATGTGCTCGATGGTGGGATCTTGTTGGAGATGGCAGAAGTTATGGAGAAATATATTTCCAGTCCTGAAAATGGCTGATGCAATCACCCCCTATCTATTCCCAGCAAGATGTGGCTCAGCATATTCTTTGGATAGCTTGGGATTTGTGCTGTGATTTCCCCCTTTCACTGGGGCATACAATGAGAAAGTGATTACAGTGAGTTCCTGATTCTGCCTAATCACATTGGAATCAATACATTTCGGCTCAATTAAGCAGCTGCCCCTATAAGCCCAAGTTTCATGGAAAAAAGCTAAACTACCATTTGACTGAGTAACAAGTTATGTAATTAAATGAAATACAGAACAAATGGAACACTATCAATACTACTACAGTGCTATAAGACTGTGTATTAATTCCTAATATTTATTGATAGAGGAACTCAGCCAGTATATGCATTCTTTAGATTGACTGTAAGTGAACAAAGTAAGTGTAGGTAACTAGTGTAGTTAACGGACTGTTTTCATTCAATCCTATCCATAATTGCATTCTCCAAATCTGTCTTTTTATTGTAACGAAGATGATCATTAATACCTTCAAATTCTTCATAGTTCCTGAATTATTGAAGTAATTAAGTTGCTTCTTTCTCTCTCCTGTCCATTTCTCACATCTCCAAGCCTCAAATCTTGAAACCACAGTGAGCAAAACAGTTCTGACTTTTCTTACTGCCTATTTCTTGCCAACTATCAGTGATAAGAGTCACTGCTCTTTGAATACAAGCATATGCAACTGACGTTATTTAAGAACTGTTCGCCCTAGGTACGGTGTAGTATCTAAAGGCCACACCAATGCAAACATCTGAAGCTAATTAGATACTGTTCCTGCCCCAAATAAGTGGCATGGTGGCCCAAATAAACGGAGAGAGTTCTGGCTATTTTCTCAATTAGTTTTATTCTTTAAGAGTTGTTCCAAATAAGCTGCCGCCCCGGTTAACCAATAGCCTAAGAAACTGGAATCCACTGTGTAAACATTGTCTGATGACGGGAAAGGTGATGATGGAGGTAAAGAGAAACAGCTGTGATGCATTGGAAGGTGATGCTGCAGTGGACGGTGGTAGTGACTAAGGGATCCTATATGAAGGTAGAGGGTCAGCCAATCCAGGCACATTCAAAGAGGAATTCCTTTTCCTTTGTGCAGAAAGTTGTCAATCGCTATACTTCCATATCCCAGAAGGCTCTGTCATTGAATATATGCAAAGAACACCGTGTGATTCAGTTGATATGAGGATTGGGCAGAGGTGTCTTGAGGCACAGGGTCAGCCAGGAGCAGAGCTGAGGGGTCCGTGGACCTACTCCTGCTCCTAAATCATAAGTTTGTGTTGAAAATGGAGATGGTTATGATGATGATGGGAATGGGGCTTTCACTGATCTTGAGGAGAGGAATATTCACCTCAACCTGCTTAAACTGCAGTCTCTATTGACAATCAATCAGACCAATTTTTGATTGCAGCTTCACAAGTACCAGAATTTTGTCTGCAACCCTCAGCAGGGAAAAGTGAGTACCTACTAATCGTGGACAAACAAACTCAAGATGTAGGAAATACTGAATGGAGCAGGCTGCATCTGTAGAGAGAAAACATTTCCAGGGATAACACTTATCAAGTCAGAATCAGGTTTAATATCATCAGAAAATGTTGTGAAATTTGTTGTCTTTAACATATACATAATAACAGAGAAAAAACCTGTGAATTACCATAAATATATCTGCAGTAACTGTATATAACTATATATATATATATATATATATATTTATTCCTGGCATAATTTGCATATTATTATTTATAGTTTTATATTGCTATATTTATACTCTATTCTTGGTTGGTACAACTGTAACAAAACTCAGTTTCCCTCAGGATCAATAAAGTATGACTATGACTATGACTATTTTGAGGAATTGCTCCTTGAAGATGTCCTGGACACTACAGAGGCTAGTGCACATGATGGAGCTGACTAAGTTTACAACTCTCCACAGCTTACTTCAACTGTTCACAATATCTGCTGTTTTTATTATGACTCATATAATGTGAGCTTTTCAGTTTGAGGATTAAAATTGGACCATATTGTCCTAATCAAAATTGGCGTCAGCGATTTACAAAACATAGAAGAGTACAGCACAGGAACAGGATCCATGGTTCACAATGTCCGGGCAGAATACGATGCCAAATGTTTCATGCCTTGCATAATCCATATCCCTCCATTCCCTGTATACTTATGTGTCTATCAAAAAACCTCTTAAATGCCACTCTGATACCTGCTTCCCACATTACTCACAGCAGCTCTTTCTCAGTACGTACAACTCTCTAAGTAAAAATCCTGCCATACGCATCTCCTTTAAATTTAACCTCTCTTAACTTAAATGCATGTCCTCCAGTATTCCTTGATGTCTAAGGATGAAGAGACTCTGCCCCAGGGTTAATGGAGAGTGGAGGATGCTCAGGCAGGCTAATAAAGAGTGAAAGCCTGGAATATGGAGCCCTTACCTGTCTCAACATTATGGAACACTGGGAGCTGATATGCACTGAATATCTGGCCAGATCAACTAGTTAGCCTGCAAATATTTGGCAGCCGGTGATATATGTAAGGACAGTGAGGGGTCTGGGTGCTAGTAGCTTGTTTGTTCTACCACCCAGCACATTCTTCACCTCATCCAACTCACCAACATTAGAAAATGGGTAAATAAAATCAGGCAGGACACATCAAAGTTGCTGGTGAATGCAGCAGGCCAGGCAGCATCTCTAGGAAGAGGTACAGTCGATGTTTCAGGCCGAGACCCTTTGTCAGGAGTCCTGGCGAAGGGTCTCGGCCTGAAACGTCGACTGTACCTCTTCCTAGAGATGCTGCCTGGCCTGCTGCGTTCACCAGCAACTTTGATGTGTGTTATTTGAATTTCCAGCATCTGCAGAATTCCTTTTGTTTGCGTTTTAAAATAAAATTAGTCCATCTTACAACAACTGACTGGTGAATCAAAACTGTTGGAGCAGCATTTGCCTTTGGAAAATTGCTGGATTACCTCCAGCATCCTAATTTGTCCAAGTCTTTTCTGTATTCTGAGCAATATTCAGGGTCAAATCTGGAAGCCAGCTGTTCTAGTAATAGCTTCCAGCTGCATCCTGTTAGTTCTCCACCTAACACAGAAAAGAAGTTGTTGATGAAGTCATGACTGTTGGGTCCCAGTTGGTACGTTGACTTCTTGGTGTCCTCCCTAGTGAGGGAATGAATAAAGGAGTGAAAAATATCTGTTGGCAAGGCAGAAGAAGTAGCCAAAGGGTGTGTTTCATAATGGAGCTGATGAAAGAGAAGGAGAAAACAAGCTGGCAAGCAAGGGGAGGAATGGGACGAGCATCAGGGTTAGGAGCATCAGAGTATGGCACCTTCAACTTTGATTCCATTCCAGAGTCCTCAGCACAGAATTAATGCTGATACTTCAATGTAATATGGAGGAAAGGGCAGATGCACTATCTATTGTTAAGTCAAGATCCCAGCTGCCCTGAAGGATGTAAAATATCTCCTGATGCCACAGAATGCAGAAATGTTCTAACTAGTATCCTGGCCATTATCCACCCTTCAATCGACATTATTGTTATTTATTACTTTTTTACTCCGCTCCAGCTAGTAAAACCTGAGGCACCAGCATAGCCAAGCACACTCATTTCTCAATTGCTAGGAACTTTCAGACTGTATTAGTGGTGTTTAGTATTGTGGCTTTCAGGAGATTTACATAAATATTGCTGTGTGGGCCTAATTGTTTAAAAGTGTTGTGTGGTGACTTTGGGATGATACCTGATGTAGCTATTACTATTGGGGCAATGTATACCCTGTTCATGTTCATAAGTTTTTCAAATTTCTCTTTTAATTCTACGTATTTCTGATGTTCTTCACTTATTGATTTCCGTATGTTCTGTGTGTTTGGAATGACTATATCTATTAAGTAAGTTGTTCTTGCTTGTTATTCTGTATTATTATGTTATTATGGATTGTCCTAGCTGTAATAAAGGATCAGTTGTAATATAATTTGCGGGACTCTGACTCTAAAATTGGAGCGGGCTTGTAGTTATAGTAAGGTATGGTGTCTTTTATGAGTTTGTATCCTAAAGCAAGATTTTGGTGTTACTATTATTATTCGTTACCAATAATAACAATGCTCTTCATAGTCAGAGCGGAAATGCTTGGTTAATTATCCTGTCAATCAAGCCAGACAACTGGCCGGCTGCAAGTGAAGGAGGTCGAAATTATACTAACTATACTGTCTGCTTCTTTTAGGGGAAATTAATCTTTTAACAGGAGAATTTGCTGTGGCTTCTGTCATTTTCTTATCCTTTAATTTTTAAATAAACTCTGAGCCCTCTCTTGCATCCAAATGATTAGCGGCACTGGTTTGTTAATAGACGCTGTAGTATTCTTGTGAACTGGCTGTTGAACTTTGATGGTGAATTTCCTTCGGCAAGTGTTTTGTTGGTTATAATGCCTATTAGGAAATGTAAAGCTAAGGGGAAGATTAGAGCATGTTAAAACACAGTCCATCCTGGTAAGAGAGGGGATAATTCCTAGACAAGAATAGTTCGAAGAGTTTGTCTATATTAACCCTGCAGAGGAAGGAACTAGAGAGGGTCAGGATGATTTAATATAATTGGCATTGGGGAGTGCACAGGCTTAGACCTCGCAGAAGAGGCAGAACAGAATTAACAGCGGCTTAGAGCAGGAGCAAGACCACAATAGGTCAATTTATTTGTAAGCGCAAGCGTAGAAAGCATAAAGGAAAGTAAAAAACAAAAGCATTCTGGGTTGATGAATTGAGGAAGAGGCAATCTGTTGTTGTCTTGCTGTTGTTAGAATACTCTACTACAGTTTTGAATGTCAGATTATGGAAAGGCATCAAAAACTTGGCTCCCATAGGAAATTAGCAAATAATATGATATTATCTTCATTAGCATTATTTATTTATTAATTTATCCCTTCAAATCATTCCACCCAGCAACCGACTTAACCCTTGCCTAATCATGGGATAATTTACGATGACCAATTAACCCACCAACTGGACACGTCTTTGGACTGTGGGACGAAACCGGAGCACCCAGAGAGAACCCATGTGGTCACAGAGAGAACGTATAAACTCCTTACAGATTATTAGGGTGCTTTTGGGGTTGGGACATAAAGTGAATATTGACTTCAGTGACCAACCTTCAGATCTGAATATGCATTGAAGATTAAATTTGAAATGCAACTCTGAACAATGGGTAGACAATGCTGATTTAAATGTGTATTTGGGTGTCTGTAGTGTGGGTGTGAAGGAGGGAGTTGTGAAAGGGGTGTGCAGTTCAAAGGAAGCATTATAAATATGGATTTGTTTGAATTGTCTTGAACTTCCCTTCGATCTTTAGCATATAAAATGTTGTGTAGTCCTGAGCCAAGCAGACCTTTTTCTACCAAAAAGGGTCTCAATATGATGCCTGCTGTATCTCAATTTGTTGAATAAAGAGGCTGCTTCATTTCTACCAGTACTTTTCTCTGGTGACGTCATTCAGGCAACAACACATACAATGGCAGGAATTGAACCCTTGTCACTAGTACTGTAAAGCATTGTGCTAACCACTACACCACCGTGCTGCCCCAGCTTTAGGTAGAGTTTAGTAAATAGTAAAATGTTGTCTCACTCCAAAGAATAGAAGCCAGACACAAAACCTAGGCTGACATTCTAGCTGGCTCATCTTTCAAAGATGGTGTGAACGGACAGACCCTTCACTGTCTCCCTCAGTGGCTGCAGTGTGCAAATGGGCATAAAATACACTGTAGCAATTGACCAAGGCTTCTTTGACAACACCATCCGAACCTGTGTCCTCTAACTCTTAGAAGGACAGGCACCAGAAGCCCAAGTAATGCTAGCAATTTCAGTTCCACCTCACATACAATCCTAATTTGAAAATATATGCACTCAGACATCATTGCCACTGGGTCTAAATCCCAGAACTTTATGCAATTCTGTTGAAGGTTTACCTTCCTCGCAGATGCTGCAGTGGTTCGAGATGGCAGCTGATCACCACCTTCTTAAAGGCAAATGGGAAAAGATGTTACCTCCTGGTCTGAGCAGCAACCACCACATCTTGTAATTGTATGAAAATGTGATAGTGCCGTTAAGACAAATTTAAGCTGAGATATAGGGACACAAAACAAATAGATCACCTTGGTTACTTTGCCCAATATGAATTAGAATAGAACTGAAATTATTGTACAGTTAGCAGATCTGATGGTTACATCATTTACCACACAGAAACTGGCTATTTAGCCTAACAGATTCATGCTGGTGTATTTGCTACCCACAACCTTCCTGCTGACCCCATTTATCTCAGTCTTTTTTCTTCTGATGACCTGGGCTCCTTTTAATTGCAACTGTGATATTTTCCTCAATTGCTTGCATGAGTTACAGAGTCATTGGGTTATACAGAGTGCCATGAGAGTGTGAGATGAGATGCTGGATTTCAATGTTTAAGAGAAGTTTGGATAGGAACATGGCTGGTAGGGGTATGGAGGGCTATGGTCCTGGTGCAAGTCAATGGGAGTGGGCAGTTTAACTGGTTCGGCACAGACTAGATAGGCCAAAAGGTCTGATTCTGGGCTGTACTTCTCTACGACACAGGCCCTTCAGCTTATCTTGTCCATGCCAGACAAGAAGCCCATTTGAGCTAGTCCCATTTGCCTGCATTTTCCCCTTGTCCTGCTTGGCCTTTTTTTTTTATCCATGTACCTGCCTAAATGTCTCTTCAACCTTGTATTTGTATCTTTTTTGTATTTTGTGGTGGTGAGTTCCCTAATTTATCCACTCCTTGCTAAAATGTTCCCAGCCAACTTCTTTTTACATTTATTATTGACAATCCTCTGACTAAGGATGTAAATTGTGGGGCAATCTGTTTGAAAAGATCAAGCTTTTTGACGATGGACTTTGGTATACTGATCCAATACTGAGCTAACATTTTATACCCAAAATAAATGACCTGAATGAATGAATATGAATAAAAATCTAAAAATAAGCAGCAAAAACTCTCTAAGGGGGAAATAAAAAAATATATAATGATGGAAATTGCAGAGCTGCAGTTTATCCAGTTGACTTTTGGCGACTGAGGGAGAGAGAGAGACAACTGAGATTGATTTTATTAGCAATAATCGAGGTCATCTCTTACCAACACCTCCCTTTGTGGTGGGCTTGTTGGTTGTAAGTTGGAAATACCGTACTCAGCTCACTCCACAGCTGAAGCAATGATGGCAGCTGTCACCCTGAAGATCTGAACAATATTTGTGTTTAAGGCACAGCACTCCCATGGTAACAAGCCCAGCAAATATACCGTATAAATAGAAAAGGAAGCAATCCGATGATACTCTACCATCATTCACACAGCTGTCTCCATTAGGGGGCTTTAGTCTTTAACACATATTATGAAGGAATTTGAATTTTATTGAAAAGCAAGATACATTTTTGTTGGACTCTTATCCTGTGAACTGATACCACATACTCAGCAGAAAAGCATTTACCATTTGACTCTTATAATTCTGCTGCCTGCAGACATGTTTACGTATTTAGTTAAGGTAAAAGGCTATCACTGATCCCCCCCCCCCCCGTTTATTGCCCTTCCTGGAATGCCTGAGGCCATTTCTGAGGGTAGCTAAGAATCAGCTGCAGTAATGTGGGTCTGCTATCACCAACTGGTGAGATCAGAGAAGGGCTAATGAACCATAGATTTTTTTTAAATTAAAAAAAAACATTAAACCATAAGAAATAGGAGCAGAATAGGCCATTCAATCCATTGAGTCTGCTCTACCATTACATCATTGCTGTTACATTTTCCCTCTTGATCCCATTCTCCTGCATTCTTCCCGTAATCTTTCACAACCGGACTAATCAAGAACGGATCAACCTCTGCCTTAAATACACCAAATGACTTAGCCTCCATGGCAGCCTGTGGCAACAAATTCCATACTATAAGACCATAAGGTATAGGAGCAGAATTAGGTCATTTGGCCCATCGAGTCTGCTCCACCATCCAATGATGGCTGATCCTTTTTTCCCTCCTCCTCAACCCCAGTTCTCGGCTTTCTCCCCATAACCTTTGATGCCATGTCCAATCAAGAACCTATTAATCTCTGCCTTAAATACACCCAACGACCTGGCCTCCACAGCAGCATGTGGCAACAAATTCCACAAATTCACCACCCCTTTCGCTAAAGAAATTTCTCCGCATCTCTGTTTTGAATGGACGCCACGCTATCCTGAGGCTGTGCTCTCTTGTCCTAGACTCTTCCACCATGGAAAACATCCTTTCCACATCTACTTTGTCTAGTCCTTTCAACATTTGAAAGGTTTCAATGAGATCCCCCCTCATTTTTCTAAATTCCAGTGAGTACAGACCCAGAGCCTTCAAATGTTCCTTGTATGAAAACCCTTTCATTCTTGGAATCATCTTTGTGAACCTCCTCTGGACCTTCTGCAATACTAGCACATCTCTTCTAAGATTAGGAGCCCAAAACTGTACACAATACTCAAGGCGAGGCCTCACCAGTGCCTTATAAAGCCTCATCATCACATCCCTGCTCTTGTATTTTAGTTCTCTTGAAATGAATGCCTACACTGCATTTGCCTTCCTCAGCACTGACTCAAACTGCAAGTTAACCTTCAGGGGGTTCTGCACAAGGACTCCCAAGTCCCTTTGCATCTCAGATTTTTGGATTTTCTCCCCATTTAGAAAATAATCCACACATTTATTTCTACTACCAAAGTGCATGACCATGCATTTTTCCAACATTACATTTCATTTGCCACTTTCTTGCCCATTCTGCTAACCTATCTGTCCTTCTGCATCCTACCTGTTTCCTCAACACTACCTGCTCCTCCACCAACCTTCGTATCATCTGCAAACTCGGCAACAAAGCCATTTATTTCATCATCTAAGTCATTTATATACAGGATAAAAAGAAGCGGTTTCAACACCAGCCCCTGCGGAACACCACTAGTTACTGGCAGCGAACTTGACAAGGATCCTTTTATTTCCACTCGCTGCCTTCTTCCAATCAGCCAATGCTCTAACCATCTTAGTAACTTTCCGGTAATACCACAGGATCTAAGTTGGTAAGCAGCCTCATGTGTGGCACTTTGTCAATGGCCTTCTGAAAGTCCAAATATACAACATCCACTTCATCCCCTTTATCTATCCTATTTATAATCTTCTCAAAGAATTCCAATAAGCTCATCAGGCAGGATTTTCCCTGAAGGAAACTATGCTGACTTTGTCCTATTTTGTCCCGTGTCAGTTAGCCTGACCACTGAGGTCAGGCTAACTGGTCTATAGTTTCTTTTCTGCTGCCGTCCTCCTTTTTTAAAGAGTGGAGTGACATTTGCAATTTTCCAGTCCTCTGGCACTATGCCAGAGTCCAATGATTTTTGAAAGATCATTTCTAATGCCACCACAATCTTTAACGCTACCTCCTTCAGAACCCTAGGGTGCAGTTCATCTAGTCCAGGTGACTTATGTACCTTTAGGTCTTTCAGCTTTTTGAGCATCTTCTTCATTGTAATAGTAACTGCACCCACTTCTCTTCCTTCACACACTACAACATCTGGCACACTGCTAGTGTCTTCCACACATTTAGTTCATCTGTCATCTCCTTGTCCCTGTTTATTATTTCTCCTGCTTCATTTTCTAGTGGTCCTATATCTACTCTCATCTCTCTTTTATTTTTTACATACTTGAAAAAGCTTTTACTATCCACTTTCATATTATTTGCAGGCTTGCTTTCATATTTCATCTTTTCCCTTCTAATGATTCTTTTAGTTGCTTTTAAAAACTTCCCAATCCTCCATCTTCCCATTAATTTTAGCTTTGTTGTATGCCCTCTCTTTTGTTTTTACATCAGCTTTGACTTCCCTTGTCAGCCACGATTGTGCTATTATGGTATTTGAGTATTTCTTCACTTTTGGAATACGCATGTCCTTTATGTTCCTCATTTTTCCCAGAAACGCACACCATTGCTGCTCTGCTGACATCCCTGCCAGCAGTTCCTTCCAGTTTACTTTAGCCAGCTCTTCTCTCATACCACTGTAATTTCCCTTTTTCCACTGACTTTACTTTCTCCCTATCAAATTTCAGAATGAACTCAATCATTTTGTGATTACTGGTTCCTGAGGGTTCTTTTACCTTAAGCTTAAGCTCTGTAATCACCTCCAGTTCATTACATAACACCCAATCCAGTACAGCTGATCACCTAGTAGGCTCAACAACAAACTGCTCTAAAAAGCCATCTCTTAGGCATTCAACAAACTCACTCTCTTGAGATCCATTACCAACCTGATTTTCCCAATTGACCTGCATGTTAAAATCTCCCATGACTATAATAACATTGTCCTTTTGACTCGCTTTTTCTGTTTCCTGTTGTAGTCTGTGGTCCACCTCTCAGCCACTGTTAGGAGGCCTGTATATAACTGCCAGCAATGTCCTTTTACCCTTGCAGTTTCCTAACTCAATCCACAAGGATTCAACATCTTCTGATCCTATGTCACATCTTTCTACTGATTTGATGCCATTCTTTACCAGTAGAGCCACACCACCCCCTCTGCCTACCTTCCTATCCCTCCTATATAACGTGTAACCTTGGACATTCAGCTCCCAACTACAGCCATCTTTCAACCACGACTCAGTGATGGCCACAACATCATACCTGGCAATCTGTAATAGTACAACAAGATCATCCACCTTATTTCTTATACTCTGCACATTGAGATGCAACACCTTGAGTACCGTCTTTATGATTTTGTATCCCTAATGTAATGATACTCACCCTGTTGGCTGTGACTATGTCCCATCACTTGCCTGCCCTTCCTGACAGTCTGACTGCACGCTATCTTTACTTTTTTTTACCACCCGTCCTATCCTGAGCCCCAGCACTCCAGTTCCCACCCCCCTGCCAAATTAGTTTAAACCCTCCCCAACAGATCTAACAAACCTGCCCGGGAGAATATTGGTCCCCCTCGGGTTCAGGTGCAACCCGTCACTTTTGAACAGGTCATACCTCCCCCAAGAGACCCCAGTGATCCAAGAACCTGAAGCCCTGCCTCCTGCACCAGCTTCTCAGTCATGCATTCATCTGCCAAATTATCCTGTTTCTATCCTCACTGGCGGGTGGCACAGGTGGCAATCCAGAAATTACTACCCAGGAGGTTCTGCTTCTCAGCTTTCTAGCTAGCTCTCTAAAATCTCTTTTCAGGACCTCTTTGCTTTTCCTTCCTATGTCATTGGTACCACTATGTACCAAGACATCAGGCTGTTCTCCCTCCCTCTCCAAAATGTTGTGGATGCAGTCTGAGACACCCCTGACCCTGGCACCTGGGAGGCAACATACCATCTGGGTGTCCTGTTCACGTCCACAGAATCTCCTGTCTGTTCCTCTCACTATCAAGTCCCCTGTCACTTCTGCTCCCTTCTTATCCCTCTTTCCCTTCTGCACCACGGACCCGTGCTCAGTGCCTGTAACCCAGTCACCATGGCATTCTTCTGGGAGGTCATCTCCCACAAAAGTATCCAAAACGGTATACTTATTTTTGAGGGGAATGGCCACAGGTGTCCTCTGCTCTAACTGCCTGTTTGCATTTCCATTCCTCCTGACAGTCACCCACCTCCTGCAACTTCAGGGTGACTACTTCCCTATAACTCTGATCAATTATCTCCTCACTCTCCTGGCTTCTGGCTAATGAAATTCCTCCTCATCTCCATTTCAAATGGACATCCCTCTACAGTATTCTGAGGCTGGGATCTCTGGTTTTAAACTCCTGCACTATAGGAAACATCTTCTCCATAAACACTTTGGGCCTTTTAATAATCTTGTAGTTTCACAGTCTCCTTTGCTGACAACATCCTTACTTTAAATTCCAGATCCACTCAATTGCTTAATTTTATATCCCCCACCAAATAGAGTAGGATTTGAATTTACATCATCTTCATGGTGGTCCAGGTCTCTGGATATTTGTTCAATAATTTACCAACAATGGAGTGAAATTATGCTATCATATTTTATTCAGATTCCAAATTCCCATAACACCACAATAAATCTTATTATAACTAGTGTGTCAAAAGATACAGGAACATGAATTGCGCCTGTATTTAGAGTTAACATGCCAGGTCAGTATTTGGAGCTGTCAGAACATACTGCTCCAGAGTGAAGCAACCAAATATGGTGTACTTAAAACTGTATTGAATGTCTGACTTCATCTAGCAAACTGCAGAACAGGACATTTCTGGTAAACATATCTTTTCGACATTTGATCCCATTTAGGATCAAAACCAGAAAAACAGATGTTTCTAGGTGTAAAGGGTAAGGAACTTAATGAAATCCCTTTTTATGGCCATTAAGATATACTCAAGCTTTGGTCTTTTTTTTTTAAAATCACCTTTCACTGTATGTATGGTTTAAGGAACCATGCAGAGCTTTTAAAAGCAGTAGCATAGATCAGTGCAAGTATTCCTAATATCCAAATCCATCCAACCCTCTCATACAAGTCAGCTGAATAGTTTGGCCTGACCCTGTTTGATTATCTTTCCAGTCTTCTCTCAACTCCTCATTAGAGATGATACTGGATGTTGGCAAAGCTGTCTGGAAAAGCAGAGGGATTAGCTTTGCCAACATCCAGTATTGGATGAGTAGAAATTTCCTTCCACTAGATATTTACAAGATGGAAACAATTTCATCAGCTCTTGCCAAAAGCTCCATTGTCACTTTTATCATTGACAATTCCAATTTTTAAAAAATTCCAGTGCTCTCCTCACCAGTCTCTCCTCTTTCACACTCAAAACCTGATCAGTTAAACTCTGTTGCTGGCATTATTCCCCTAATACTCCTGAGCTTCTGGATTTTTACTCACTCCTCGTCTGGCAATACTTAGTTTGAACTATCCAACTCTTGTTTTCCAAAGCCCTCCACAGTAGGGTTGTCAGAACTCGTAAATAAGGGAGAGGTTATAGCTAATACTCTGTGCTCCCTCTCTCCCTCTTCCTACCCATCTTCCTTTCCCTACTTTTGTTCCTCATTCCTTGCCTCATTTCCCTCTCCTTCTCCTTTCTTCCCTGTTTCTTTTCTCTATCTCTCCTCTTTCTCCCACCATCTCTCTCCCCTCTTCTTCTTCTATTCTCCTTCTTTTCTCTCTCCTCCATTTCTCCCTCCTCCTTCCTCCCTTCTTTCACCTTTTCTTCATATTTCTCCCCTTTTCCATCCCTTCTCCCTCTTCCCTCCCATCCTCCTTCCTCACTTCCTTCATATTGCTTCCTCTTTCCCTCCTTTCTCCTCCTCTCTCCCACCATCTGCTTTTCTTCCTCCCTTCAAATTCTATCCCACTTTCCCTTCTTCACCCTTCCTTTCTCCAGGTACTCCCCTTTTCTCCTTTATTCCCTCATCCCATTCCCTTCCCAAATATTATCCTCCATCTGAACCCTCCACCCTCCCACCTCCTTCTTGCAGCTCAATGTCAGTGCTTGACAGCTTTGAAAGCTGGCTGGAATGTGTTATGTGGCAGCTGGCCTTTCAAGAATTTGTGAGCAGGTTTGGTCTGCATAGCTATGAAGTTTCTCATATGGTCGTGAAATCTGTACTGGACTATTTCTGTGACGTAAGTTTTAATTTATTTTTGACCTCATCCCTGGTGAGAGCAGTATTCTAACCATTGTCCCTGTCAGGTAGCTCTAGAAAAAAGCATGTATCTAACACAGCCAATTTCTCATATTAATATGATGTTCGAGTGGAAATGGAACCTCTTCCGGCCCAGAGACCAACGTCCCCTCCAGCCCGGAGACCAGCATCTCCCCAGGCCCAGGGACCGACGTCCCCTCCAGGCCCAGGGACAAACGTCCCCCCGAGCCGAGGGACAAACGTCCTGACAAAGGGTCTCGGTCCGAAACGTCGACTGTACCTGTTCCTAGAGATACTGCCTGGCCTGCTGCGTTCACCAGCAACTTTTGATGTGTGTTGATTGGTTTACTTGCTGACATTTACAGGAAAAAGAAAGAAGTACAATAGAATTTTTTGAAAAATTGTACATGAACAAGCAGAGACTGACAAATGCCAACAACAGGAATTCTGCAGATGCTGGAAATTCAAGCCCTTACACTTCCTCCCTTACCACCATTCAGGGTCCCAAACAGTCCTTCCAGGTGAGGCGACACTTCACCTGTGAGTCGGCTGGGGTGATATACTGCGTCCGGTGCTCCCGATGTGGCCTTCTATATATTGGTGAGACCCAACGCAGACTGGGAGACCGCTTTGCTGAACACCTATGCTCTGTCCGCCAGAGAAAGCAGGATCTCCCAGTGGCCACACATTTTAATTCCACATCCCATTCCCATTCTGACATGTCTATCCACGGCCTCCTCTACTGTAAAGATGAAGCCACACTCAGGTTGGAGGAACAACACCTTATATTCCGTCTGGGTAGCCTCCAACCTGATGGCATGAACATCGACTTCTCTAACTTCCACTAATGCCCCACCTCCCCCTCGTACCCCATCTGTTATTTATTTTTTGATACACACATTCTTTCTCTCACTCTCCTTTTTCTCCCTCTGTCCCTCTGACTATACACCTTGCCCATCCTCTGGGTTCTCCCCCCCCCCCCAGTCTTTCTTCCCGGACCTCCTGTCCCATGATCCCCTCGTATCCCCTTTACCAAACACCTGTCCAGCTCTTGGCTCCATCCCTCCCCCTCCTGTTTTCTCCTATCATTTTGGATCTCCCCCTCCCACTTTCAAATCTCTTACTAACTCTTCCTTCAGTTAGTCCTGACAAAGGGTCTCGGCCTGAAACGTCGACTGTACCTCTTCCTAGAGATGCTGCCTGGCCTGCTGCATTCACCAGCAACTTTGATGTGTGTTGACTGACAAATGCCAATATGCAAAGAAAGACAAACTGCAAATAAAAATAATATTGAGAACATGAGTTGCAAGGAGCCTTGAAAATTCTGGATGTGGTCAGTCAAATTTCTGCAGTGACGAGAGGTGATCTGCAAAAGGTCAATATAGAAAGCTACTCCAGAAGTACTTGATGTTCAATTATATGATGTCGAGAAAAAAATGTCTGAGCTGAATTTCCAGGCACATAATTTTAAAAAAGGAGTCACTAACTCACTTTAACTATAACTTATGTTTAAGTTGTATATCATTGCCACAGATGTACTGAATTTCGCTAAACATAGTACACAGAAATCTACAGCACATTACAGGCCCTTTGGCCCACAATGTTGTGCTGACCATGTAACCTACTCTGGAAATTGCCCAGAGTTACCCTACTGCATAGCCCTCTATTTTCCCAAGCGGCAGGTACCTCTCTAAGAGTCTCTTAAAAGATCCTATTGTATCAGCCTCCATCACCACTGCTGGCAGTACATTCCCCGCACCCACCACACATTTCTCTGTGTGAAAAACTTAACCCTGACATCCCCTCGGTACCTATTTCCAAGCACCTTAAAACTATGCCTCCTTGTGTTAGCCATTTCAGCCCTAGGAAAAAGCCTCCGGCTATCCGCACGATCAATGCCCCTCATCATCTTATACACCTCTATCAGGTCACCTCTCATCCACCATCATTCCAAGGAGAGAAGGCCAAGTTCACTTAACCTATCCTCATAGGACATGCTCCCCAATCCAGGCAACATCCTTGCAAATCTCCTCTGTATTCTTTCTATAGTATCCACATCCTTCCTGTAGAGCAGTGACCAGAACTGAACACAAGGTCTTATATAGTTGTAACATTACCTCACAGCTCTTGAACTCAATCCCACTGTTGATGAATGCCAACACACCATATGCCTTCAACCTGCACAGCAGCTTTGGGTATCCTATGGACACCCCAGTATTTCTCTGATCCTCCACACTGCCAAGAGTCTTACCATTAATACTATATTCTGCCATCATATTTGACCTACCAAAATGAATCACCTCACAGTTATTTGGGTTGAACTCCATCTGCCACTTCATACTATCCACAACACCCCCAACCTTTGTATCATCAGTAAACTTACTAACCCATCCCTTCTACTTCTTCATCCAGGTCATTTATAAAATTCACAAACAGGAGGGGTCCCAGAACAGACCCCTGCAGAACACCACTGGTCACTGACTTCCATGTCGAATACTAACCATCTACAACCATCCTTTGCCTTCTGTGGGCAAGCCAATTCTGGATCCACAAAGCAAGGTGTCCTTGGATCCCTTACCACCTTACTTTCTAAATGAACCTTGCATGGGGAACCTTATCAAATGCCTTACTGAAATCCATATACACTACATCCACTGCTCTAACTTCATCAATGTGTTTTGTTACATCCTCAAAGAATTCAATCAGGTTCCTAAGGCATAACCTGCCCTTGACAAAGCCATGTTGACAATCCCTAATCAGATTATGTCCCTCCAAATCTGCTCATAAATCAAGCCTCTCAGGATATTCGCCAACAACTTGCCCACCACTGAAATAAGATTTACTAGTCTGTAATTTCCTAGATTACCTCTACCTCTCTTTCTTGAACAAGGAACAACATTTGCAACCCTCCAATGCAGGGGTGGCCAACGTTTTATATTCCATGCGTCAATTTTTTCACACACGAGTTTAGATGTGCCATACAACTCTTGTACCCCCACAGTTCTTGTAAAAATATGTTAATATAGAACTCGTGCGTGAAAAAATTGACACATGGAATGTAAAAGGTTGGCCACCCCTGCTCCCTTCCTGTTTCCATCCATATTGATGATGCAAAGATTATCACTTGAAGCTCAGTAATCTCCTCCCTCACTACCCACAGTAGCTTGCTGTATAACTCGTCCTGTCCCGGTGACTTACTTAACTTAATGTTTTTCAAAAGCTCCAGAAACATCCTCTTTCTTAATGTCTATATGCTCAAGTGTTTCAGTCCACTGTAAGTCATCCCCACAAGTGCCAAGGTCCTTTTCCGTGGTGAATACTGAAGCAAAGTATTCATTAAGTACCTCCACTGCCTCCTCCGATTCCATGCATTCATTTCCACTATCACACCTGATTGGTCCTATTCTCACACAGCTCATCCTCTTGCCCTTCACATACTTGTAGAATGCCTTGGGGTTTTCCTTAATCCTGCTCACCAAGGCCTTCTCGTGACCTCTTCTAGTTCTCCTAATTTCATTCTTAAGCTCCTTCCTGGCAAACTTGTAATTTTCTAGAATTCTGTCAGTACCTAGTTTCTTGAACCTTTTGTAAGCTTTTCTTTTCTTCTTAACTAGATCTTTCACATCATTTGTACCCATGGTTCTTTTACCCTACCATCCTTTCCCTGCCTCAATGGAACATACCAATACAGAATGCCATGCAAATGTTCCCTGAACATTTGCCACATTTCTGCCATGCATTTCCCTGAAAACATCTACTCCCAATTTATGCTTCCAAGTTCCTACCTATAGCATTATATTTCCCCCTACCCTAATTAAATGTTTTCCTAAGTTGTCTGCTTCTATCCCTCTCCAGCGCTATGGTGAAGGAGATAGAGTTATGGTCACTACCTCCAAAATGCTTTTCCAACAAAAGATCTGACACCTGACCAGGTTCATTTCCCAATACCAGATCAAGTACAGCCTCTCCACTAGTTGGCTTATCTATATATTGCATCAGGAAACCTTCTTGAACACGCTTAACAAACTCCACCCCTTCTAAACCCTTTGCTCTAAGGAGATGCCAGTCAGTATTAGGAAAGTTAAAATCTCCCACCACAACAACCCTATTATTATTGCACCACTCCAGAATCTGCCTCTCTATCTGCTATTTGATGTCCCTGTTAATACTGTGGGGGTTATAAAAAACATCCAGTGGAGTTATTACCCCCTTCCTGTTTCTGACTTCCACCCACACTGACTCAGTAGATAATCCCTCCATGACTTCCTCCTTTTCTGCAGCCATGACACTATCCTTAATTAACCCCCACCTCTTTTGCCTCCCTCCCTGTCCTTTCTGAAACATCTAAAGCCTGGCGCATTCAGCAGCCATTCCTGCCCCTGAGACAGCCAAGTCTCTGTAATGGCCACAATGTCATAGTTCTACTTATTGATCCACGCTCTAAGTTCACCTGCCTTTTTTATGATGCTCCTTACATTAAAACAGACACACCTCAAACCATCAGTCTTAGTGCATCTTTGCTCTGTCGTCTGCCTATCCTTCCTCACAAACTCCCTACAAGCTGTCACTACTTGTGCGCCAACCGCCCCATCCTCTGCCTCTTCACATCAGTTCCACCCTGCTGCGAATCTAGTAAAACCCCTCCCAAATAGCATCAGCGTGAGATGAGGGAGATATATTTCACTTAATGATTTGAAGGTTCTTACAGCACAGGAGGAGATTGTTCGGCCCATCATGCCCATGCCAACCCTTTGTAAGAGCTTGACAATTCATC
Source organism: Mobula birostris (assembly GCF_030028105.1). Lineage (NCBI taxonomy): Eukaryota > Metazoa > Chordata > Chondrichthyes > Myliobatiformes > Myliobatidae > Mobula > Mobula birostris. The sequence goes on along the minus strand of NC_092374.1, from coordinate 62,742,926 downwards.
TCACTAGCCCATGAGTTTTTAAGGTTCCTTCTGGACATTTGTTTTTAAATCTTATGCCTTATGAAACTTCCCCTTGAATCTGCGTTCAATGATCTTTCAGGGAATGCACTCCAGATCACAGCAATTCACTGCATCTAAATTTATCTCCCCTCTGTCCCCCCACCAAAATCACTGGTGAATCATTCTCCTAGCACTGGAAACTGCTTTTCCCTAAACACATTTGTACAAACTAGTTGGCTTATCTTTGATTTGTTTTATTTTATACAGTCAGCTCAGCATTTCCATCAGGTAATTTGAGATGCGCACCGTTTTGGGCGGTATGCAACTTAGCCCAATGCAAACCAGCTCTGGTCTTCAGCCCAATTTCTCGCTCACAGTTCTTCTCATCACGTTTCATACTTTAATTGAACCCACCATTCTCCAGTTGGCTTTAAGGAACAATGGTGCTTGTAAGGGCAATGGGGAACAGGCGGGGGGGAGGGGAGGGTGGGTTTTCCTTCAAAGATCCAGTACACTAACAAGTTCAGTCTCCATTTTCTCTGCTGCATGAATCCATGAGCTGTAGGTCTGCCAAAAATTCTGCATGAGTCAGACAACAAAAGTTCAGCTGGATGTCTCTTCTCCATGTGTTGCTATGCTAGACAAACCTGTATGCCTTCCAACATGAATTGTTATTCAATCCAGTTAGAAGATGTTAAAAAAGTTAGACTTACACATAGACAGCATTTTTGTTGAACCTGAATCTTTTGGGACATCCCACAGTATTTTACAGCCAGTTAAGAATGTTTGAAGTCTGGTCATTGTGGTAGTGCAATAACAATGAAGAATTGTTTATAAAGATATAATTCGTGCTATTTCCTGGCACAATCGTTAAAGCAAGGCTGCAAAAACTACGTTTCAGAATTGGGAAAAGTTGCAAAAAATCAAGTTGTTTATAACAGAGAAAGTTATACTCCAACTATTCTTGATTCCACTGACTGATTCCCTTTCCACAGAAACCGCCTGACCTATGGAACATTTCCAGCATTTCCTGTTTTACTTTAGATTTCTTTCACAATGTTATTGTTCTTTGTATTTTAGTGTTGTTAAATCCCAAGAAATGGGATCCCAGTTTGGCAAAAGAATAAATCCCAAGAAATGGGATCCCAGTTTGGCAAAAGAATAAATCAAGGAAGGTAGTGCACCCGTGGCTGACAAGAGAAATTAGGGATAGTATCAATTCCAAAGAAGAAGCATACAAATTAGCCAGAGAAAGTGGCTCACCTGAGGACTGGGAGAAATTCAGATTTCAGCAGAGGAGGACAAAGGGCTTAATTAGGAAGGGGAAAAAAGATTATGAGAGAAAACTGGCAGGCAACATAAAAACGGACTGTAAAAGCTTTTATAGATATGTAAAAAGGAAAAGACTGGTAAAAACAAATGTAGGTCCCCTGCAGACAGAAACAGGTGAATTGATTATGGGGAGCAAGGACATGGCAGACCAATTGAATAATTACTTTGGTTCTGTCTTCACTAAGGAGGACATAAATAATCTTCCAGAGATAGTAGGGGACAGAGGGTCCAGTGAGATGGAGGAACTGAGCGAAATACATGTTAGTAGGGAAGTGGTGTTAGGTAAATGGAAGGGATTGAAGGCAGATAAATCCCCAGGGCCAGATGGTCTGCATCCCAGGGTGCTTAAGGAAGTAGCCCAAGAAATAGTGGATGCATTAGTGATAATTTTTCAAAACTCGTTAGATTCTGGACTAGTTCCTGAGGATTGGAGGGTGGCTAATGTAACTCCACTTTTTCAAAAAGGAGGGAGAGAGAAACCGGGGAATTATAGACCGGTTAGCCTAACGTCGGTGGTGGGGAAACTGCTGGAGTCAGTTATCAAGGATGTGATAACAGCACATTTGAAAAGCGGTGAAATGATCGGACAAAGTCAGCATGGATTTGTGAAAGGGAAATCATGTCTGACGAATCCCATAGAATTTTTTGAGGATGTAACTAGTAGAGTGGATAGGGGAGAACCTGTGGATGTGGTATATTTGGATTTTCAGAAGGCTTTTGACAAGGTCCCAGACAGGAGATTAGTGTGCAAACTTAAAGCACACAGTATTGGGGGTAAGGTATTGGTGTGGGTGGAGAGTTGGTTAGCAGACAGGAAGCAAAGAGTGGGAATAAACGGGACCTTTTCAGAATGGCAGGCGGTGACTAGTGGGGTACCGCAAGGCTCAGTGCTGGGACCCCAGTTGTTTACAATATATATTAATGACTTGGATGAGGGAATTAAATGCAGCATCTCCAAGTTTGCGGATGACACGAAGCTGGGTGGCAGTGTTAGCTGTGAGGAGGATGCTAAGAGGATGCAGGGTGACTTGGATAGGTTGGGTGAGTGGGCAAATTCATGGCAGATGCAATTTAATGTGGATAAATGTGAAGTTATCCACTTTGGTGGCAAAAATAGGAAAACAGATTATTATCTGAATGGTGGCCGATTAGGAAAAGGGGAGGTGCAACGAGACCTGGGTGTCATTATACACCAGTCATTGAAAGTGGGCATGCAGGTACAGCAGGTGGTGAAAAAGGCGAATGGTATGCTGGCATTTATAGTGAGAGGATTTGAGTACAGGAGCAGGGAGGTACTACTGCAGTTGTACAAGGCCTTGGTGAGACCACACCTGGAGTATTGTGTGCAGTTTTGGTCCCCTAATCTGAGGAAAGACATCCTTGCCATAGAGGGAGTACAGAGAAGGTTCACCAGATTGATTCCTGGGATGGCAGGACTTTCATATGAAGAAAGACTGGATGAACTGGGCTTGTACTCGTTGGAATTTAGAAGATTGAGGGGGGATCTGATTGAAACGTATAAGATCCTAAAGGGATTGGACAGGCTAGATGCAGGAAGATTGTTCCCGATGTTGGGGAAGTCCAGGACGAGGGGTCACAGTTTGAGGATAGAGGGGAAGCCTTTTAGGACCGAGATTAGGAAAAACTTCTTCACACAGAGAGTGGTGAATCTGTGGAATTCTCTGTCACAGGAAACAGTTGAGGCCAGTTCATTGGCTATATTTAAGAGGGAGTTAGATATGGCCCTTGTGGCTACGGGGATCAGGGGGTATGGAGGGAAGGCTGGGGCGGGGTTCTGAGTTGGATGATCAGCCATGATCATAATAAATGGTGGTGCAGGCTCGAAGGGCCGAATGGCCTACTCCTGCACCTATTTTCTATGTTTCTATGGACCACCCCCCCCCCCCGAGGGTTCCCTTCCTTTTCTGAATCACTCTGTCTTCATCTCAGGAGACAATCTAGCCGCAGGTATCAATTAGAAACCCACAGACTCTTGCAGCTACTTTGTAAGAATGCCATACCATTTTGTCACTTTGTCCACCCCCACCACATTTGTTCTCAAGGTGAGGCTTTCTACTTGAGAACTTCTGAAATGTCTTTCTTTGGGAAATATGACTCCCCCTCTGCCATAGTTGATGAAGTTCTCACACATTTCCCACTTATCCCCACACCCACCTCCCAGTCTCCCTAGGCAGAACAGAGATTGTGTTTTTTTGATCTTCTCCGTTCACCCCACTAGCCTTTGCATACAGTTCTGCCAGCTCTACCAGGATCCCACCACCAGCCACAACTTTTCCTTTTCTCCCTTTTCTGCTTTCAGCAGGGACTGCTCCCTCCGTAACTTTCTGATCCACCCACCCACCTCTCTCTATCCCTGTCCTTTTTCCCTGTAACAGTAGGAGGTACAAATCTTGCCTCTTCACCTCCTCCCTCACCACCACCCAAGGATCTGAATAGCCATAGCAAAATTTCACGTGCACCTCCTCCAACCTGGTCTATTGTATTTGGTTTTCAAGATGAGGCTTCCTTGATGTCAATGAGACTAAGTATAGAGTAGGTGACCGTTCGGCAGAGTGCCTGCTCTCTGTCTGCAGTGGTCACCCTCAGCTCTCAGCTGCATGCCATTTTACATTCTTTTCCCAATCCCTCACTGACTGTCTGTCCTTGTCCTTCTCTGATGGTGAGGACAAACAGAAAGTGGAAGAATAACACCTCATACTCTGTTTGGATAGCCTGCAGCCCAATGGTAACCCTGAGGAAACCATCACTGACCATGTTCCTTTCCCACTCCCACCTCTCCAACCAGGTTTTCTCTACCTTTGTGCACCTTTATCATCCCTTCCCTTCTCCTCCACTTGACTCTGGCTGGCCCCACCTCATCAAGTTCCATCGTTCAGCTACCAGCTGCTGGCTTATCCATCCCCATTTCCCTACATCTTCCCCCCTTTCCTTCTGATATACTGAATCTCTTTTGTCAGATGCTAACTGCCCTGAGTCCCTCCACCTGTTTGATTTTGCAAGCAATAGTGTAGGATCTGCTGTAGTACTCAGCTTAAGGTATTCATTGAAGTTAACTGAACAGAACTCCAGAATTTCAGAAGCGTCCCACAATGTATCTTATATTTGGCACATGCAACCAAAGACAATTTCTATGCTCTAGGTCTATTGAGTACTGATTGATCTGAAGCTTACCAGAAAACTAGGAAATAGGAGCAGGAGTTGACTCCTCGACCCTCAAGCCTGTCCTGTCTATGAATGTGATTATGGCAGGTCTGTCCCAATTCCTCTGCTCTGCCTGTTTTCAATATCTCTTGATTTCCTAATCTTTGAAATGTTTACCTACCTCATCTTTAAATAGTCCAAGTGATATAGCTTGCGTTATACTTCTTTATGCTAAATTATGCAACAAGAAACTTTGATGAAGATTATTTTTGTTTTTATGCATTTCTGGTTGCTAAATATAAGAAAATAAACATGTAGGAGCAGCAGTAGACCTTTCACTCCTTGTGCCTTATGCATCATTCAACAAGATTATAGTTGTTCTGACTACAACTCTCAAATTAACATTTCTTCCTATCTATGGTAACCGTCCACCCTTTGCTTATCAAGTACTCATCAAATTCTGCCTTAAAAGGATACAAAGGCTCTGCTTTCACCACACTTTGAGGAAGAAATGTTCAAGTTGACTTTCAGAGAGAAACCATTTTTTTTGCCTCATCTCTATCATCAACAGGCAATCCTTATTTTAAAAAAAGTGACTCTTATCTCTGGATTCTCCTAGAAGAGGAAACATCTCCATCTCTACTCTGTTAAAAGATCTCAGGATCTTCTAAACTCCAGCAGGTGCAAACCTAGCCCGTCCAACCTTTCCTCATAAGACAACATGTTCATTCTGTGCATTAAACCAGTAAACCTTCTCTCGATTGCTTCGAGCACATTTATATCCTTCTTTAAATAAGATGATCAATACAGTACATAGAATTCCAGAAGTGGTTCCACTGATACCCAAAATAACCAAAGCATAATCCCCTATTTTTCTATTCCATTCTCCAGCAATAAACAATATACTGTTAATTTTCGTAATAACTTTCTACACCTGCATGCTAACCTTCTGTCCGTTATACATAAGGACATCCAGATGTTTCTGCATCTCTGAGCTCTGCAATCTCACACCATTTAGATGGTCTCTTTTATTTCTCCACATTTGTGTTCTCCAGATCCTTGTCCAGTCACTCAACCTCCCTATATCCCTTTGTGGCCTCTTCTCAACTTACTTCCTCACCTCTATTTCCCAGGCTTTAAAAGATGCCCGAGGGACTTGGGAGTGTTTAATGAAGACACTCCTTCCATCAGAGGTGTTTCTTTCAGAAAAATAAAAGAAATAGGAGAAAGGGTGATGATTTGGTGCCTTATGAATTCTCTGTTATTCAATAAGATCACAACTAATCTAATCCAGGTCTCGTCATCCCTTGCCTTCTCACTCACTGTAATTCTTGACTCCACTGCAGATCAAAAATTTGCCTTGTAAGTACTCATTGATCCAGCTCCTTGGGATAGGCATTACCAAATTCATATTTAAGACTGCTCTTTTTAGTGCCGGTATCACCCTCTGCTAGTCGTGGGATACGCCAAAGCACGCCCATCCGGGAACATGTGACTGATGCATAAATAGAGCTTGGCTCATCAAACCCAGAAAGGTAGTGAAATGCTTAACTTATTACCCTTGACAGCATCATTGGAAGTTCCTTGATGATGCCAGCCCACATCCCACCACCACCTCTCTTAGCCCCTCTCCTACCTCTGACTTAGTAAGTGATTTAGTCTCAGGCTAAATGAGCAGAAATCTCTCCATTATGTTGCAGGAAAGCAGAAGCCATTGTTTAGTTTGCGCCCCCCCCCCCCCGCCAAGTTCCTGGCCCACAAACTCCATTTGGTGGTTACCAGTTTCACAAGTCTTTGTCTGAGACTGAACTCGTCCGTTTAGCCTAAGCTTTTCTACTCTATGTTGTCTTCAGTGCCACGATGTCCTTTTTCCATCTTGATTCTGTGACCTATCCCACACTTGCTTCAGTATGTCTGTTACTGAAACTCATACAACATCTTTGATTTCTTCACATGAGCATTGGAAGGTTTCCATCCTGTATGAACATAAACTAATGCAAAACTTTGTAGCCCTTGTCCTATTAGTCCCGTGCTCAATAATCTACAGTGACTCCCAACCCAGCAATAGTATTTCCAGTTACCTCCATAATTTTAACTCTTATTAGTTTAGTAACTTCCACCAAGATTTGCGCCCCACGAATTCCTTCCTTTGAATGTCAATTGCACCAACATCAGTGTCTGTCTTTTCAAGTGACTTTCAGGAACTCACTTCCTTGCTTTCTCTTTTTCTTGGTTTCTCTCTAAAATGCATTTCTTCGAACAAGCATTTGGCCACTTGTTCTATTATCTCTTCACGGGGATTGACAGCAGAAACTTGCATGAAAAGGTGACTCTGACGTACTTAGTAGTATATTAAATGCAAAACTTAAATCCAAGTTGTCATTATCTTTTCTTGAGCTGTAAAACTTCAATTGACTTTAAACTTCAATTGACTTTAAACTGTTCAATACCAAGAGCATCAAATGCTTCCTGTTCTTGGGTCAAAATCTACCTTCAGAACTGCTGTAATATATGTTACCAATTTAAGGTTAAGCTGTGATGCTAAAGCTAGTATTTTGCAGAGCCAGAGTTGGCTGCTTGTTAAGAGTAAAATTTATGAGGGTTGATTTCAGGCTTAAAGTAACTACGACAGGAAGTATTTCCATGGCAACAGGTTCCTTTCCAGTGATACTAAAATCATTGGCCTCAAAGCAGAGTTTTAAGATTTTTTTATATACTGAAGGACTAATGTTTAATCATTTTGCATCACCCAGCCAGTGAGCTACTTTACTGAAGTGAATGAGTGTTATTGACTGCCAGTCCCCGAAAGTGGAGCTTGGTGAAATTCACTGTCTGTTACTCTCCTCTCCCGTAGAAACCTTGATCTACACTTCACAATCACAGCCAACATTTGCTTTCTAATCCCACATCAAAGAGGAAACACAGCCTTCTATTCCTTTCCTGCCTGTGGTGAAACGTGTGACCCCCTCTGAGTAGCATGGGGCCAGGCTAGGACTGAAACACTGAAGCATTACAGGTGGGATAGCACGCCCTGCCACTCCGCACTACAATGCATCTGATCTTTCCTTAGAGACTCCTTCTTCCTTTTGCTGTAGATTTAGTATAAGATCAGCTGGAAGCTGTTGATATTGTGGCATCATAAATTTGGAGTAAGACACAGGCCATTGATAAAACAGAGGCAAGGCTGCAGGTGGAGGGGTGGGCTAGGTGTTATTGAACAGGGCTGATGACACCTCATGAGGGGCTATGGACAAGTGAATAAAATTGACAGCCTCAGAACATGTAAGAAATGGGGCCACTAACTTGTAAATGTCCTCGAGATATGTGATGAAACAGCAACAAAGAGAGGATGTATGAAATAAGAAGGTGGAGAGGACTGCAGAGAAAGATTACCAGAGAGAGCATAGCAGAGTGGGGTGAGCAGGAGAATTCCTCTGATCCTTATGCTGCATCCGTAAAGCAAACGGCATTATGAAGGACTCCACGCACCCCTCATACAAACTCTTCTCCCTCCTGCCATCTGGCAAAAGGCACCAAAGTATTCGGGCTCTCACGACCAGACTATGTAACAGTTTCTTTCCCCAAGTCATCAGACTCCTCAATACCCAGAGCCTGGACTGACACCAACCTACTGCCCTCTGCTGTGCAGATTGTCTTGTTTATTATTTATTGTAATGCCTGCACTGTTTTGTGCACTTTATGCAGTCCTGGGTAGGTCTGTAGTCTAGTGTAGTTTTGTGTTAATTTACATAGTTCAGTGTAGTTTTTGTATTGTTCCATGTAGCACCATGGTCCTGAAAAACGTTCTCTCGTTTTTACTGTGTACTGTACCAGCAGTTATGGTCGAAATGACAATAAAAAGTGACTTGACTTGTGTACTGTTGAATGGCATCACTTGATGACGATTTAACTCTTCTCAGGCTTCCAGCCGGTACAGGTATCAATTTTAACTGTTGTTTTGATGACAAACTCAGTCCATCTTCATCAGGGATGATGCCTGGGCATGTCTAGTTTGGTGGATTATATACCCCAGTAGTCCATCCCTCCTGGACTTGAGCTCCCGATGAGGGAGAACCCATCACTACCAGCTATATTCTCACGGTTTCTGGAAGGATCGCCAGGATCCTGAAGAAATACCAGATTAATACCACCCATAAACCCGTAAGGAAGCTGAAATCACAGCTTACGCAGGTTATGGATGACCTGTGACTCAGGACGGCTGGCATTTACAGGATTCCTGTGAATGCGGAGCAGCATATATCAGCTAGATGGGATGTATAGTGGAAAGCATATCAAGGAGCACAGGAGGTGTATCTGTTTGGGTTACCTGGAGAAATCAGTGGTAGCAGAACACTGCATTCGCAATGGCCATAGGATTGACTTTGACAAAACTACAGTGCTGAGCCAATGACTTTTGGGACTGCCTGGTGAAGGAAGCCATTGAAGTAAAACCAGAGAAAAAGAATTTCAACAAAGACGAAGGTCTCACTCTAAGAACTGGAATTTGATTGTAAACCTGATTGGATGAGGACTAGCCAATCAGGAGGGACAGACAACGGGGATATAAATATTGCCAGACTAGACATGGAATCATCCCTGATGAGGATGGCAGGGTTTGTCATCGAAACTTCAGTTAAAGTTAATACCTGTACTTGGCTGAAAGCCCGAGAAGAGTTTATTTGTCATACATGCTGGGAAAGCACCAGATCCTTTTTCTTCTTTTTATGATGTTTAAGCAGAACATTAATTTTCTCTCGGGTTTCTTAGAGTCAGAGGCTCATAGAAAATTACAGCACAGAATCAGGCCCTTTGGCCCATCTCATCCATGCTGATCCACTTCCATTTCTTGTTTTCATTTCTTTAATTTTTTTGGGATGTTAGGGACATCTTTTGAACTTCATGCTGCTGGTGGTGACCAAGAGCAGATAATGGAAATCATTTGCTTTTCGTAATATTGAATTGTTCTGATGTGCGAAAGGTGCTGGAAGCAGACTTAGTGTCAGTCACAGACTTGGACAAATACAGAATGGGAAACAACTTGCAGAGCCACAAGGAAGGACCGGGGAAATGGGGCATTTACAATCTGTGTATTGCTGCCATTATCACCCCTGATTCCCCTGAGACAGAGAGCTGTCTTCTTGAATCACTGCAGTCTGCATAGTGAAGGTGCTTCCATACTGCTGTTAGGTGTGGAGTTTCAGGATTTCCAACCCAGACACCATGAAGGAATGGAAATACATTTCCAAGTGAGGGAGGTGTGTGATTTGGGGGAGAAGTGGCAGCAATGCCACTCACTTTAGTGACAGGAGTCACAGATCCAAGATATGCTGTTGAGGAAACCTTCACAGCTGCTGCAGACGGGTGACACACCCAGTAACTATTGTCTACCAGTGAGGGAGGGAAGCTGAGCTCAGTGGAGACAGTGAACTAACTGGATAGCACAGAGAGCTGGGAGAAGCAAAATGATTCGCGTGGCCTCTTTCTGTGCTAAATAAGTCAATGTTCTGACTCAAATGGAATGTTCTGCTTTGGCACCTGTCATACATGTCTTCACTATTTTGCCGGGAGAGCCACCTCAGAAGATGGTCCACTGCACTGTTACCCTTACTGGAAATATCTGTCCGAGATGACCTTTGTGGAATTGACAGGAAATGCATTAGTAATCGTGAACTGTTGACAAAATACCCTAATATTTCAAGAGTTAGCAGAACCAATCCATTCCACATTTCTAAGCCTGTGCTTGCCTCACAAGATAACGGTATTGTGTTCCGGTAGCAACTGTGCTAAATGTCCATCACATCATTGGACTGGGACTGAAGCCCATAGTCTCCAAGGAGTCCAGGCAGAGACAGAAGGAATACATGGTAACTGTCATGGTTAAGGACTTCCTGAATGTGCAATGAATCTAGAGATTCCACAGACGCTAGTGATTGTCGGGTCAATAACTCTGGTTTCTACACTTACTCATAAATAATTGATTTGGCAGGAGCACTTTCAACCACTGACAAGAAACTGTCTGAAGGGCTACTTCCTACTCGAACAGTATAGTTTGAAGAAGTCTGAATCAGGCATTTGACATAATATTTGATGAACATAAATTTCTCAATCCCACACGCCGCAGGACATATAACTCTGAATCTTTATACAGCCAAGATTCACGGAGTATCAGGATTGCTGGCTGCTGGGCAACCAAGGAGCCTGAAGGGTGACTACCCTCACCTTTGTTCAACATGTGGAATCAACCTCATTTTAAAGGGCTAAACAAACTGAGTTTTAATTTGGAAGGTCTGGATAGTCCAGCAGTAAAGTACAAATGGAAAACAACTCTGTGGGGGTTGAGAATGGCCACAGGGCCATTAATAGCTTGGCCTTTTGCTACAGAACAAGTGATGTTGGTATTAAACGAAGCATTTACTCATCCGCTCTAATACCTCCCTGTGCAACTTGGTGTCAAATTTAGACTGATAACAATCTGCAAACATTTCACTTTGTCAAATTTGCCATATAAATGTAGGCTGATAATGCAAATAATTATGCATAGCAGTATGCAATAATACAACATTTTCTTAGAAGACAATGTTTTTGTAAGAACATGGTGTTTACAAGGACATGCATCAAGAATGAATATCAATCTTTCCTTAGACTTGCTTGACTGTTGTTATTAATCCACTCTGCCAATCCCCATTTGGTGCACCATCAATTTTTTTTCTATTAGTGTTCTCCCTTTTCCTCTTCATCCCCTGCCTGCAGTTCCTACCAGAACTGCAGAAACCAAGGCCAGCAAATAAACTCTTCTCAGGCTTACAGCTGGGCTCAGGTATCCATTTTAGCCAACATTTCGATGACAAACTCTGCCACATTCATGATATCTGTACCCAGGAAGTCCAAGAAAAGTTTATTCATCATATATGCCGGGAAAGCACTCAAGACCAGTAAACGTCATTCCACCAACTGTTAATTTCCATTAGCATTTGTACCACAGCTAAGGGGAAGTTCTCACTCTTATTTTCAGTCTTCATCCTCCTGTTCTGCAACATTCAATAACTAGTCCAGCACGATGCAATTGCAGCACTTTAACAGCCAATCACTCCAAGTCCTCCAGTTTAGTACTCTTCTGAGATTTCCACTTTCCTCCAATTCTGATCTTTTGTTCATTCCCAATTTCCTTTCCACTCTCCTCCAGCAGCAACACCTTCAGCAAAGTTTGCCTGTTCAGAAGTCCACTTCTACAATTCACTGTGCTGTTCCTTCTCTGAGATGTTTAATTGGAAGCAACTGCTGATCAAATTCTTTAGCTGCCTGATTTAATTGATGTGACTCAGTATCAAGTGTTGCCTGGTTGCAAAGTATTGAGGGATCAACATATATTTTACTGCATTATAAATGATGCCAAAATATTATTGCAATTGCAAATAAGAGGAACAAGTTTCCATCAATCCCAACTGTCTGCTAATCTCTATACAATCACCAATTTACTTTGTGGCTTATTTAAATAAACATTCTGGAATGTTGTTTTTCCATGTAGATCTATGTAACTTCCACTGCCATTGTGACATCTCAGTTTAGTGTTTACCTCTGTCTCATGCAAGTGAATCATGAGTTCGGAAATACAGCAGTCATTTCTAGTTGTTCATACAGTACATACCCTTCCTTTCTCTGCATATCCACGTGCCTATCCAAAGCATCTCAAATGCCTCCAGCGTAACTGTCTCCACCGCTCAGGGCATGGTAATGAGATGACAGAGACACAAGTGATTGCAAATGCTGAAAGAAGGATCACAATAAACAAGATGCTAGAGGAAGCCAATGGGTCAGGCACCATGTATGGTGCAAAATGGACAGTCAACATTTCAGGCGGACAGTATCAACCTGAATTGTCAACTGTACATTTCTCCCTATGCATTCTGTCTGACCCAGTGAATTCCTCCAGTATCTTTTTTTAAAAATACAGCATAAAAAAGCTGAGGTGGCGCAAAACCAATGCCATTGGGCTAAACTTAGGCCGGAGCAGAACTTAGTGGGTACTCCCCTTTGAAGATGCCCTCATGTGGATTTGATACTCTATGAAGACCATGCCACCCTCACATCCGATCACTTTACCTTGAAGAGCAGAGAAATTATGCTCAATATTTCCCCTTCAAACAACCCCCAAAAATAAAGATTATTTCTACCATTCTCATTTTGCTCTTTGTGAGAATTTGCTGTGGATATATCGCTTGCCATATTGCCCATATGACAGCAGTGACCACATTTTAAAGAATATTTTGTCAGTTGTAAATGCTCTGGAATATTCTGTTTCTGGAAATGGTGCCACAGAGGTAAAAGAGTTAACTAAATGAAAGTCTTTCTTCCATCTGTTTGGTCAAATAACCTCCTTTCAGTTCAATGAAATCCTATGTATTAGAACAGCTACAATGTGGACTGGAACATTATAGTTACAAAGGGAGATTAGGTTTATTTTCCATTGAGCGGTGGCAGCTGAAGGGTGACCTGATAGAGGTAGATAAAATTATGAGGGGAGTAGATAGGCTAGTCTTTTCTCTTGGTGGGCATACAGTATCTAGTGAAGAGGGCATTTATTTAAGATGAGAAGTACAAGGGATCCAAGAAGAGATTTTTTGCATACAGAGGGTGTTTTATATCTGGAATGTGTGCCTGAACAGGTGCTCAATGCAGATACCTTCATGACATTTAAGAAGTATGTAGATGAGTACTTGAATTACCATGGCACAGAAGGATACAGAGCTAGTGGTGTAACTGGGATTAATGTTGATAGGGATAATCAGCAACTTTGATATCCTGTGCTGAAGAGCTATATGAATCTAAGCTTCTACCTATGACTCTGTTAGAACAGCATTGACTCTGTTATAGTTACTGTTCTACAGGTTTGTTGAGTATGCCCACAAGAAAATGAATCTCAGGGTTGTAAATAGTGACATATATACACTTTGAACTTTGAACAAAGCTTGGCCCATTCGCTCATACTTCCTGAAAGCATTGAGGGGGTGTTGACTGAAAATATAAAACCAGAGTCACTTTGGCACCATGTTTCAAACAACGCAACAGTTTAATCGATGGTGGAATGCATTGATGAATCTCACCCTGGCAGTTCTGGACATGACCCTGTAACTGAAGACAGCACATGGCAGCCTGAGTAAATTCCTTTACACTTGACAGAGGCCAGAATGTCTTGATTTGTAAGGCAGTTTGGCTGACAAGCCCAATGACTCAACTGGCAATCTGCCTCGAGCTGATGGAACTTGGCCTAAGTACATACACCAAATGGATGAAGCAGTTAACCAGTGACGTTCACTTTGCTTTATACGCAAGTGGATGGGAGCAGCTGTAGGTAATGGGATGGATGATCCGATAGTTGTGGACAGACCAGTGACGTTTTTACTCATGGAGCTGTGCAGCCCAAAACAGGCCCTTTGGTCCATGCTGCTGCCAGTCACCTACTTGTTGTTCCTCTCAGTGTCTTGTGGCAGATGGGCTGGCAACCTTGCTGTTTCTTTAGCATCTGTCTGTTTTTTTTTTAAAATGAGGCCAAGTTGCCAGCTCAACGCTCAACCCAGCGCAGATGGAAAGCGTGCAAGGAGCCAGCTGGATTTGAACCTGGGACCACTTGCCTTGGAATCTGGTGCGGATGCCACAACACTGCCGGCCGGCTAATCATCTACTTACGCTCACCCTACTTCACCTGCTGCATTCCTGTTGAACCCCCTCCCCCTCATCTACACAAGGGACAATTTACAGCAGTCAATTAACCTGACAACTGGCATGACCTTGGCACCAGAGAGGAAACCAAGGCACGCAAAGGAAGCCCATGTGATAACCGGGGAAGACACACAAACTGCACAAAAATTGCCTATAATTAGGATTGAACTCAGGTCTGTGGAGCTGGTAGGCATCAAGTTAAAGGGACTCTACTCTCTCATGTGGTCAGGAAGGATTGTTGTATCCAAGGGAATTATCCTTGTCATAACTGCTCAATTTTAAATCTCACACAATGTTACGGCAAACAGAATAGCTGAGATTTATCACAGAGTTGTATGTGAGAGCTTATTGTATGCAGTATGGTTGCAATGTTTTCTATATTACAACAGAGGTGCACTTCTGGAAAGTATTTAATTACCTATAAAGTGTTTGGAATGTGTGTAGCACCATTAAAATACAAATGCTTCTCTTTTTTCACATAAGAATTCAACTTCTCCCGTACTGAAGATTGGAGATCTGCTCACCTTGCCTGGAACACTCTTCCGAAGGCTCCCTCTCCAATATCCTGCACATATTCTATGTTATTCCTTGGATATTCGAGGCTCAGTAGCTTAGCATTGAGAAGAAGAGGCAGACGCTGATACATTGGGTTGGGGTGAAGCCTGTCCAGAAGCAGCTCTGAAGGAAGAGCTGGAAGAGTCGGGGTCTCATTTCCTCTGTAACTGGAAGACAAAAAGGGTGAATGCATTTGGAATTTTCTAAAGAAAGAAACAAGGAAACTCTAGGTTTGATGTGAACTTGTTATCAGTTGATTGATCAGATTTATCCATTTTGACAAATCAGGATGTTACATCACAGGAGACAATTCCACTTAATGGCACCTGCCATGTCCCTGTGCTAAATTGATCCAATCGCTGCTTTTTCTTTCCTGATGTCCCTGCAGGTTCCTCCTCTTCAATTGTTTCCGATGGAAAAGTCACTCTCCCGGACTATAAGAACTCATTGCATTAAGTTCAATACACTATGAAGAATTGTCATGTTAGAATCTGGGTGGTATGGTAGCATAGTGGTTAGCACAAAGCTTTACAGTACAGATGTCCCGAGTTCAATTCCCACCACTGTCTGTAAGGGGTTTGTACATTCTCCCCGTAACCACGTGGGTTTCCTCTGGGTGCTCCGGTTTCCTCCCACATTCCAAAGACGTACTGGTTGGTGGGTTAATTGGCCATTGTAAGTTGTCCGGTGATTAGGCTAGGTTTAGTTTGGGGGTTGTTGAGCCGTGCGGCTCGAAGGGCCAGAAGGATCTATTCTGCACTGTATCTCAATAAATAAATAAATGTTTCTTGACACATCTGTGACCTCTGGATCATCCTGCTGATTGAAATATCTTGTTATGACTTTGACTTTAAGAAAGAGTCACAATTTTGAACAATACTCCTCTTAACATACTGCAGTAGAGCAAAACACACCAACAATTCCATTTTCTCCTCAGTCCCTCAGCAATGGGAATGGTTCTCCGAACCTTCACCAAGACCTTGACGCTCCTCCTTCTGCGTAATTCAAGGACTATAGAAATAAGAGCAGCAGCAGACCACCTGGCCTCTCAATCCCTCTTTATGAATCAATAAGACCATTGTTGGTCTGATTCTTGCAATCAATTCCACTTTCCAATCTGTTTCCAATAATGCTTGATCCCATGTGATTCAAAAATCTCACAGCCTCAGCTTGAATATACAGTCTCACCTTCCAGCTCTTTGGTGTGGAGAACTCGAAAAATTCCTCAATCCTCTGAGAGCGGTATTTTCTTCATATCTCAGTTGCAAATGGGCATCTTTCAATAACATTGCCTTAATTATTCCAAAAACCTTAGAGAATATAGAGCCATTACACTTAACCTTTCATCATAAGATCACCCATTCATCCAAGGAATTAATCTATCAAACCTTATGTGAACTGTGTTTAAAGCACATATATCCTTTGCTAAAAAATGGGTCAAAATTCTATGTAGTGTTCCAGTTATGGACTCACCAAAATCCTGTATTGTTGCAACAAGACCTAGTGATTTTTTAAAAAAATATTTTATTGAGATACAGCACGGAAGAGGCTCTTCCAGCCCTTTGAGCCATGGCACCCGCAATCCTCCAGTTTAATCCTAGGTTAATCACAGGACAATTTACAATAACAAATTACTCTACCAGCTGGTACGACTTTGCACTATGGGAGGAAACTGGAGCATCCGGAGGAAACCCAAGCAGTCATGGGGAGAGTGTACAAACTCCTTACAGAACACCAGCCCTCTTGCAGTAAAGGCTGCCATTTCACTCGCCTTGCTGTTGCTTGCTGAATGTACCTGGTACCTTTCCACATTTTTTTTTAAGCAAAGGCTCAGATTTCTCTGCACACCAGCATTTGTTAGTCTCACAACACTTAAATAATAATCTGCTTTTTCCTTCCTGCTAACACAATCTCACATTTCCACAGTTTATGCACCATCTGCTTTTTTTTCAGTACTCAATTAAACTACTCATTGTAGAGGCATTTAAAGATCCTCCTTATTTATTTCCCCAGTTGACTTTGTATTGTCTACAAACTTGGATCCAATACACTCAGTGCCTTCACATATGAAGGTAATAAAAGATGGACTGGACCCTGTGGTACTCCACCTCTTACACCATGAAATTGACCCGTTTGTTCCTCCTATTTACTGAGAAGACAAATATTGGAGTTGAATAGTACATACATACTTTGACAATAAAATGAACCTTCGAACCTCGCTTTTGTCAATTAACCAATCCTCTACCCCTGCAAGTATCTTGCCCTCAACTTTGTGATCCCTTTCTTTTGCAGTGACTTATTAGGTGGTTCTTTATCAAGTATCTCTTGTAAATCTAAACATACCATATCCAGTAGTTCTCCTGCCAATGCAAAGAAGTCAAATAGACTTTGTTAACGTGATTTAAATATAATAAAAACCTTCCTAGAATTGGACCCAGTATTGCAGTCAATAACTTATGAAGGTTCACCATAACCTCCCTGCAAATGGATTATCAAACTGCTCATGATCCCTGCTCTGATGTCAGAAAGAAAATAAACCTTTTACCTCTTTCTAGTCTGCCATTCCTTCTGGCGACGGTGGCAAGCAAAAATTGTAATTATTAACAGGACGGAGGCTGCAAGGCTTGAGATGATGGAAATGATAATGGTCAGGGAGTAAGTGGCAGAAGTGATGGGCATATTTGCTGTGTCTGCTTTCGGGTTCGCTCCTGATGCTGAGGTTACTGGAAAGAAGAAACAGATTGGAAAAGCAATAAGTACACTGTAAGCAATTTAACCTCAGCTATGGTACTGTGAGGGTTAAATAATTGTGCTAGAATCTTGAATAATCTTGAATCTTGAACCTTGGTATGAACATCGAATTCTCCAACTACTGATAATTCCCTCCCCCTCCCTTCCCCTATCCCTATGTCACTCTGCCCCCTCCCCCAGCTGCCTACCACCTCCCTCTTGGTTCCACCTCCTTCTACTACCCATTGTGTTTTCCCCTATTTCTTCTTCACCTTTCCTGCCTATCACCTCCCTGCCTCCCCTCCCCCACCCCTTTATCTTTCCCCTTACTGGTTTTTCCCCTGGCACCTACCAGCCTTCTCCTTCCCAACCTTCCCCCACCTTCTTTATAGGGCCTCTGCCCCTTCCCTCTACAGTCCTGATGAAGGGTTCCGGCCCGAAACGTCGACCGATCTTTTTCACGGATGCTGCCCGACCTGCTGAGTTCCTCCAGCGTGTTGTGAGTGTTATCTTGAATAATGACCTGCAGGCATGAGTCCAAATTTCGTGTGGCAACTGAACCAATTATAACCTATAGGACATTCAGCCTATAGGTTCAAACTCCAGCACTACTGAACTCGATTATGTATGTATTGAGGTAGAGCACGAATCAGGCCCCTCTGGCCCTTCAAGCCACACTGCCCAGCAACTCCCCATATTTAATCCTAGCCTAATCACGGGACAATTTACAACGACCAATTAACTTACCCACCGGTATGTCTTTGGACTGTGGGAGGAAACCAGAGCACGCGGAGGAAACCCACGCAGTCACAGGGAGAATGTACAAACTCCGTACAGGCAGTGGCGGAAAATTGCTATTGTTTACTTTAATACCATGTACTCACCATGAAATCCTGTCCAAACAAAAACTTATTAGTCACTGTAAATAATTCTTTTCAGTTGACTCCTAACCTCAGCAATTTTTGCAGTGGAAGAAAGTTTTAGGTTTCTATTCAATTTCTGTGAAAAAATGCTTCTGTTCCATTTGAGTTTCTGCTCTGGGATTAACTATTACAATTTACTCATCATAAAGTTTGAGTGACCCTTTAGTTGCCTGTTTCTCCTATTGTTAAAAGTGCCTGTCTTTCCTTTTGTATTTTTCTGATGAACAGCCCATATCAAGCATGGTAACACACACTGGACAACCTACATCTCACTGCCGTGCATTGCTTGCCTTTTGCTTTCTGTACTAACTGCAATCAGCTCACATATTAAAATATTAACATTGCATGTTCTTTGATTTAACTAAAACCATCACTACATTCCCAAAGCTGCTGGTTGCATCTGAAGTATCCAATGCCCATTATAGCATCTGTCTGAGCCCACAACTGGCTTTCTTTTCCATTCCTGCTGCTTGTGAACATTTCTCTATGATTCTTACACTTGTTGGAAGCAGCCTAGTTTTTTTTTGTATGGAGAAGTTTAAAAAAGTACCTGCATTTCTCTATCACCCTTCAGGCCTTCAAAACATTCCAAAGTGCTATTGAGGCAGAGGTGTATTTCCAGTTGTAAGACAACAGCACGGAGGTTAATTTGCTCCCAGTTAAATTCCACAAACAGCAACTTAGCAATGAACATCATTTTATTAATAGTCTGTTTATACAGTGCCCATAAAAAGTATTCACCCCGCCCCCCTTGGAAGTTTTCAAGTTTTATTGTTTTACAACTTTGAATCACAGTGGATTTAATTTGGCTTTTTTGACACCGATCAACAGAAAAAGATTATTTCATGTCAAAGTGAAAACAGATCTCTACAAAGTGATCTAAATTAATTACACACATAAATTACAAAATAATCAAATGCATAAGTATTCACCCCTTTTAATATACACACCAAATCATCACTGCTGCAGCCAATTGGTTTTAGAAGTCACATAATTAGTTAAATGGAGATCACCTGTGTGCAGTCAAGGTGATTCAATGATTGTAGTAAAAATACGCCTGTAGTTGGAAGGTTCAACTACTGGGGAGTCAGTATCCTGGCAAATACTACACCATGAAGACAAAAGAACACTTCAAGCAACTCTGCAAAAAAGTTATTGAAAAGCACAAGTACAAAAAAATTTCTAAGTTACTGAATATTACTTGGAGTACAGCTAAGTCAATCATCAAGAAATGGAAAGAATATGACACAGCTGTAAATCTGCCCATGTGAGGGAGTATTGCTGACGCATTTCTGCTCTAATTAGTCTTTTAGATGCGGAGTGAGGGAGACTGCACATGTCCCACTGCTGCCTGGGTGCTTCACCAGTTGCAGCTTTATGAGAGAGTGGCAAAGAGAAAGTCACTGTTGGAAAAAAAAAACTCTCATGAAATCTTGGCTATAGTTTGCCAGAAAGCATCTGGGAGACTCTGAAGTCAGTTGGAAGAAGGTTCAGTGGTCTGATGAAACCAAAATTGAACTTTTTGGCCATTAGACTAAACGCTATGTTTGGCAAAAGCCAAATACCACACATCATCAAAAAAGAAAAAAATCTTCCCTACCCTGAAGCATAGTGGTGGCTGCACTATGCAGTGGGGATGCTTCTCTGCAGCAGACCCTGGAAGGCTTGTGAAGGTAGAGGGTAAAATGAATGCAGCAAAATACAGGGAAATCCTGGAGGAAAACTAGATGCAGTCTGCAAGAGAACTGTGTCTTGGGAGATTATTTGTTTTCCAGCAAGACAATGACCCCAAGCATAAAGCCAAAACAACACAGGAAGGGCTTGTTGTGGCAAAGTTTGCGGATAATATGAAGGTAGGTGGAGGGGTAGGTAGTGCTGAGGAAGCAATGTGATTTCAGCAGGACTTAGACAAATTGGAAGAATGGGCAAAAAAAGTGGCAGATGGCATACAGTGTTGAGAAATGTATGATAATGCATTTTGGTAAAAGAAACAATAGTATAGACTATTTTTCTAAATGGGGAGAAGGTTCAAACATCAGAGGTGCAGAGGAACCTAGGAGTCTTTATGCAGGACTCCCAGAAGGTTAATTTACAGGTTGAGTCTGTGGTAAAGGCAGCAAATGCAATAATGGCATTTAATTCAAGGGGAATAGAATATAACAGCAAGGAGATAATGCTGAGCCTTTATAAGATACTAGTCATGCCTCACTTAATGTATTGTCAACAGTTTTGGGCCCCATATCTCAAAAAGGATGTTGTCATTGGAGAGAGTCCAGAAGAGGTTCGCGAGGATTATTCTGGGAATGAAGGGGTTAACATATGAGGAGCGTTTGGCAGCTTTGGGTCTGTGTTCACTGGAATTTACAAGAATGTGGGGGGATCTCATTGAAACCTAATGAATGTTGAAAGGACTATACAGGGTTGATGTGGAGAGAATGTTTTCTATGGTGGGAACACCCAGAACCAAAGGGCACAACCTCAAAATTGGGGCGACCCTTTAGAACAGAGGTATGGAAAAATATTTTTAGCCAGAGACTAGTGAATCTGTGCAATGCTCTGCCAAAGACTGCGGTGGAGGCCAAGTCCATGTGTATATTTAAGGAAGAAGTTGATAATTTCCCGATCGGTCAGGGCATCAAAGGATAAGGTGAGAAGGCAGGTATATGGGGTTGAGTGGGATCCAGGATGAGCCATCATGCAATGGCAGATCAGACCTAATGACCTAATGGACTGAATGACCTAATTCTGCTCCTATGTCTTAAATCTTATTGTCTAGAAACAACAAATTTAATATCCTGGAGTGGCTAAGTCTAAGTCCAGACCTCAGTCCAATTCAGAATTTGTGGTTGGACTTGAAAAGGGCTGTTCACTCACGATCCCCGTGCAATCTGATAGAGTTTGAGCAGTTTGGTAAAGAAGAATGGGGAAAAATTGCAGTGTCCAGATGTACAAAACTGATAGAGACCGATCCACACAGACTCAACACTATAATTGCTGCCAAAGGTGCACTTAACAAATACTGACTTGAAAGGGGTGAATACTTATGCAATCAATTATTTTGTGTTTTATATTTGCAACTAATTTAGATCACTTTGTAGAGATCTGTTTTCACTTTGACTCAAAAGAGTCTTCTGTTGATCAGAGTCAAAAGACCCAAATTAAATCCATTGTGACTTAATGTTGTAAAACAATAAAACATGAAAACTTCCGGGGGGGGGGGGGACACTGTGGATACTTTTTATAGGCACTGTACGTCAATTGAGGTCATGGGAGGAAAATCCTCTGCTCTTCCCCAGGACGATTCCATATGATATTTTCCATCCACTTGGAAGAGGATTCCACAGATGCCTTCAGTAAATTACTGAGATTGTCAGCTGAGTGTTTCTGTTCAATCCTCTGGTGAAAAATGTTTCTACAACCTTTGACTTCCCTTATTTCTGCATGGCAGATACAATTTTTGGTAACACATTTTATTTCTGACAAATGAAATGTTATTCTGTGCACTTCTGAAGGATTAATTGGATATTAGCCCAAGTTCTTGGTTGTTGCTCTCAGTTATGCTTTGCCCTAGTGTACATTGCAACACATACCATTCACACATAGAGGCACGTTGCAAAATTCCCACCGGATGTCTCGATTCATGGTATAGCACCAAGGTCGTTCACTCTCGCCTCCTGGGTTACGGCAAAAGTTGTCGGAATTTGCTAGTTCAGGAAATACCTCTGGCAGCCTCCGATGGAAATGGGGAACCTGTAATAGGGGAATGGTGGGAGAAGGAATTACACCATTAATCAATTCAAACTGCACAGTAAAGGACCAGGCACAAAGTCTTATCACGTAAGGATAAACACCTTAATGGAATGACCATTATACTTAGTTCCTCTGGGGGACTATCTTTACAGGAATTACAATTTGAGTTCAATTGAATTTTAGACAAATCAGCCACTACTGCCTGTTACACTGCTGCTGTTTAGGGCAGCAATGAAGGTCCTCCATCTCTGGCGATGTTCAGGGCTTCCTTCATCACGCCAGTAGCTCAGTTTTCACTACTGTCAGTCAAGCAAGTCACAGATGGAGACTCTGGAATACCTTCCTATTCATAGAAACATAGAACACCTAGCATAATACAGGCACTTTGGCCCACAAAGTTGTGCCGAACATGTCCCTACCTTAGAAATTACTAGACTTCCCCATAGCCCTCAATTTTTCTAAGCTCCATGCACCTATCCAAAAGTCTATCGTATCCGCCTCCACCACCATTGCTGGCAGCCCATTCCATATATTCACCACTTCTCTGAGTAAAAAAAACTTACCCCTGACATCTCCTCTGTACTTACTCCCCAGCACCTTAAACCTGTGTCCTCTTGTGGCAACCATTTCAGCCCTGGGAAAAAGCCTCTGAATACCCACACGATCAATGCCTCTCATCATCTTATACACCTCTATCAGGTCACCTCTCATCCTCCGTCACTCCAAGGAGAAAAGGCCGAGTTCACTCAACCTATTCTCATAAGGCATGCTCCCCAATCCAGGCAACATCCTTGTAAATCTCCTCTGCACCCTTCCTATGGCTTCCACATCCTTCCTGTAGTAAAGCGACCAGAACTGAGCACAGTACTCCAAGTGTGGTCTGACCAGGGTCCTATATAGCTGGAACATTATCTCTAGGCTCCTAAGTTCAATTCCATGATTAATGAAGGCCAATACACAGTATACCTTCTTAACTACAGTGTCAACCTGCGCAGCTGCTTTGTGCGTCCTATGGACTCGGACCCGAAGATCCCTCTGATCCTCCACACTGTCAAGAGTCTTACTATTAATACTATATTCTGCCATCATATTTGACCTACCAAAATGAACCACTTCACACTTATCTGGGTTGAACTCCATCTGCCACTTCTCTTCCCAGTTTTGCATCCTATGAAATGTCCCGCTGTAACCTCTGACAATCCTCCACACTATCCACAACACCTCCAACCTTTGTGTCATCAGCAAACTTACTAACCCATCCCTCCACTTCCTCATCCAGGTAATTTATAAAAATCATGAAGAGTAAGGGTCCCAGAACAGAACAGAGGCACACCACTGGTGACCGACCTCCATGCAGAATATAACCCGTCTACAACCACTCTTTGCCTTCTGTGGGCAAGCCAGTTCTGGATCCACAAAGCAATGTACCCTTGGATCCCATGCCTCCTTACTTGCTCAATAAGCCTTGAATGGGGTACCTTATCAAATTTCTTACTGAAAGCCATAAACACTACATCCACTGATCTACCTTCAAAAATGTGTTTAGTCACATCCTCAATAAATTCAATCAGACACACTGGGTGCAGATATGGCCATCCAGGAGACTGGGAGACTTCAGGACCTCCCACATCTGACACCGAGCACAGAAAACCGGCCTCTCACACATACTACTTCCTTTCTGCAATTAACACATGTAAGCCTACCTCGCCTTGTTTCCGCCTAAGCCCATTGAGCCAAAGCCCTATCACTCTGCTACCTCTCACTCTGCTGCCCATTCTGAATGCTGCCTGCTGGATATGGCGGTCTTCTTTTTAAACTTCTCCCACTTTACTGGCTGACACCATGCGCCTGCTCAGTCTTGCCTCTCTTTTACCCCGAGTAGTAAAATGCCTTCACTCTGGAAATCCTTAGCTGTTCCTCTCGCAGCCTTCTTGTTTTAAATCAGATGTAGGAGGATTCTTCATTGCTGTTTCTGTAGCCATTTTGTTTGACCAGTCATGGTTGTTAGTCCTGAGCAGAATCCCTGAACCTGGAGGACCAGTGGACCATTCTTAGTCTGGCCTCTACCCTTTGACCTGCTGGCATGGGTGACCCTACCAGGAGCCAAAGCATAGCTCTCCGGGTCACTGAGGCACACAAGCCTCCAAACCAGAACCAGGTTGTGGTCCTCTTGGAGGAAATCAGCAATAAATTATATGGAAAACGACATGGTGCCTACCACACAGTAAATGGCTGTCTACACCAACTATTCCATGCTGGCATTTGTGCTCTGCCCGAACCTTTTCCATTCCCACTTCTTCTCCAGCACATCAAACTTTTCCTTTCAACTTCACATCGTTATGCAGCCTCCCCAACTTATTTCCAATTAGACAGTTGTTTGCTTTATTAACAAGGCTAGAGTAGTCAGCCATGAATTCCACACAATGTAAAAAAACAAGGCCTGCGTGACATGAATGAAAGAGAAATGGAACTATATCAAAATAGACCCTTTGCAAACTACACTCCCACTTCTCTTATTTCCCCTTTATTCCTTTTTCTTTTTGGGCAGTTCCTCGAACCATTGTTTTCTCGACTGGTACAAGGAGATGGGGAGGAGGAAGCCAAGAAGCAGAACAATGAGGCACTCAATAAGGGATTGAACCCAGGATCTGTTCCGCCCCAATTGACTCTCAATGCCAATTGGACACTCTGGTTAGTTGAGTCAAAAAAAAAAAATGACCCAGATATTCTTCCACTTTCATCAGAACATTAGATAGGAGCAAAAGTTTTAGGGGATCCAACATATACTTCCACTAGAAGGCCAAGAATAAGATGGCTATTCATTCCTCAGTAAGACCAGGGTTCAAAGGTTTATCACCCTGTTTATACAGTCTGTAGCAATGTTACCAAGCCTGAGGGTCTAAACTGCAGGCTATTCCATATTGGCAGCAGCATTTATAGGTTAATGCTAAAGCTGTGCAGACCATTTGGCCCATTGAGTCTGCACCGCCATTTCATCATGGCTGATCCCTATTCCCTCTCAGCTCCAATCTTCTGCTTTCTTCCTGTATCCCTTCATGCCCTGACCAATCAAGAATCCATCAGCGTTAAATATACTCAATGACTTGGCTCTCACAACTGTCTGTGGCAATGAATTCCACACATTCAACACTCTCTGACTGAAACAATCCTCCTCATTTCCATTCTAAAAGAACACCCCTGTACTCTGAGCTTGTGTTCTCTGGCCTTAGACTTCCCCACTATAGGAAGCATCCTCTCCACAGCCACTCTATCAAGGTCTTTCACCATTTAATAGGTTTCAATTAGGTTACCTTTCATTCTTCTGAATTCCAGTAAATACAGGCTCAGAGCCATCAAGTGCTCTTCATATCACAAGCCTTTCAATTGTGGAATCATTTTTGTGTAGCTCCTTTGAACCCTCTCCAATGTTAGCACATCCTTTAGATAGGGGCCCAAAACTGCTCACAATGGTCCAAGTGAGGCCTCACCAGTGCTTTATAAGCCTCAACATTACATCCTTGCTTTTATATTCTAGTCCTCTTGAAATGAATGCTAACATCGCATTTTCCTTCCTCACCACCAGCTCAAACTGCAAACTAACAGAACAGTACAGCATGGGAACAAGCCGTTTGGCCCACAATGTTATGCTGAATCTTTACGGAATCCTGCACGAGGACTCCCAATTCCCTTTGCACCGCAGATTTCTGAAATTTCTCTCTATTTAGAAAATAGTTTATCCTTCATTTCTTCAACCAAAGAACATGACCATACACTTTCTATACTATATTCCATCTGCCACTTCTTTGCCCATTCTCCTAACCTAAGTCCTTCTGTAGCCTCTCTACTTCCTCAAAACCACCTGCCCCTCTATTTATCTTCATATCATCCACACACTTGGCTGCAAAGCCATCAATTCTATCATCCAAGTCATAGACACATAACGTAAAAAGAGGCAGCCCCAGTACAACCACCTGTGGAAAAGCACTAGTCACCAGCAGCCAACCAGAAAAGGCTCCTTTTATTCCTTCGGCCATTCAGCCACTGCTTTATCCGTGCTAGTATCTTTGTTGTACTGCACTACCATAGGCTCTTAAGCAGCCTCATGTGTAGCAAGTTGTCAAAGTCCTGCTGAAAATCTGAGAACACAACATACACCAATTCTCCTTTGTCTATCCTGCTTGTTAATTCTTCAAGGAATTCCAACAGAATTGTCAGGCAAGATTTTCCCTTAAGGAAACCATGCTGACTACGGCTTATTTTATCATGTGCCTCCAAGTGGGATTTAGATCAACGGAAAAAAATAATTGAGCATAAATATGTGAATTGGAATTCTATAGCTGAATAAAGAAGATTAGCAGAGGAAAGTAATGAATGGTGACATTAATTGAAGCTGATATTCTATGCAATTACATGCATCAAATCTTTGCTAAAATATCCACAGATCTGACCTGCTCGCTCCACTTCTGACAGGGTATGCCTGATGCTGTGACATTCACCGATCCCTGGTAAAACCTCCCATTATTACTGTAGCACATCCCTGTCGAAATAGGGAAGAAAGTAAAAATATTTAAAATTAAGTAGAAGCATATAAATTATATAAGTACCACAGATATGAAAGCACAAAGCTTGATCAGTAAACTAATATGGAATCAGAAGGTGTTAAAAAGTATCATAGATTACAAGGGGATATTGATCTTTCAGGGAAAGACACTAAGGAGTGGCAAATGGATTTCAACACAGATAAATGTGAGGGGATACATTTTGGAAAGTCAAACCAGCGTGGATTTATACTATCAATGGTAGGGCACGAGGGAGTGCAATGGAAAATCAACTTAGGAGTCCGAGTGCATAGTTTATTGAAAGAGGCGTCACATATAGGCAGGGTGGTGAAAAAGGCATTTGGCATGCTGGCCTTCATCAATCAGGGCATTGAGTCTTGAAGTTAGGAGTATTATGTTGCAGTTATGTAAGTCATTGGTGAGGCCACAATTGGAGTACAGTGTACAGTTTTGGTCACCCTGTTGTAAGAGAAATGTAGTTAAACTACAAAGTGTGCAGAAAAGATTGATGAGGATTTTGCCAGGACTCGCGGGCCTGAGTTACAGGGGGAGGTTGGCCAGAATGTAGGAGAATGAGGGACGACCTTATAGAAATGTTTAAAATGCTGAGATACAGTGGATGACATAGTCTTTTCCCAGGGTACGAGACACCAAAACTGGGAGCATAAATATAGGGTGAGAGGGGAAAGGTTTAAAAGAGATTTGAGGGACAACTTTTTCATGCAGAAGGTGGTGAGTACAGTATATGGAACGAACTGCTAGAACAGATGGTTGATATGATAGTACCATCTTTCTTTACTTATTGATTGAGATACAGGTGGAATAGACCCTTCTGGCTCTTCGAGCTACACCACCCAGCAATCCTCAGATTTAATCCTAGCCTAATCAGAAGACAATTTATAATGACCAATTAACCTACCAGCTGGTATGTCTTGCACTGTGGGAGGAAACCAGAGCACCTGGAGGAAGCCTACGCGGTCACGGGGAGAATGTACAAACTCCTTAGAGCCAGCAGTGGGAATTGAACCTGGGCCACTTGTACTGTAAAGCGTTGTACTAACCACCGCATTACCCTGCCACCTTCTAAGAAGCACTTTAATAGACATGTGGAGGGGTGGGGCTGAGAGCAATATAGGGTACGGGTTGAAAGCAGGAAATTGGAACTAGCTGGTCAGCAGGGACTCATTGGACTGAAGAGCCTGTATCTGTGCTGGATTGTTTGATTGTCTCTATAAACTAAGCATTATTTCTGAATGTTGATTTTAATGGACACAAGATACATGTTAGAATAATAGATGTTCCCCTGCCAGCTGGACAGACCGTCAGGATTGCTTGATTGATCCCTTTTGTTTCTGTTATGTTGAAATTCTCCTCACTGTTGTGATTGGGCAGATGGAGTTTGGCTTTAACTTCACAACTAACTTGCAACAATCACATAATTGTCAGATACTGCCACTGCACAGGAGGCAGAGTTGGGGGTGGCTGGTTGAGCATATTATCCACTAGAGTTCCTCAATCACTGTTTCACTTGTGAGGAAAAGCTAGGATTCGAGCGAGTTTGACACAGTCGAGTTGTTCAACTTACACCTGACTTCAAAAGTATCTTTGCTCCAATAGTTTTATTTTCAGACATGAGGTCATTTTTAAGAGTATTTCTTACTGGCAGTTGGAGTGAATCCAAATTCACACAGAGCCAGAACCAAACTGCATCTGTATAATCCTTACCCAGCGGGCAATGTTGGTGAACTTCCACCTCACATAAGCCAACTTACGCAGAACTTCACAGTGGGATCTGATGTAAGTTTTTTGCAAGAAATACATTGATCAAACGGAGAAGTTAGAGGCTGGGGAACTGAAGCCCAGAAGACTGATGCTTTTGTTTTAACTCTGATGATACACAACAGCCTATTCATGAAGCTCTATGTTGCTAAATACATAAATCATGGAGGGTATTCATATTCTGGGGGTGCAAAATGTATTCCAAGAGTAACCAGGGCAATTCAGCTCCTACCAGAGGAGGTAACACATTTCACAGTGAACTCTCTTTTTGTCACTGTTACTGAGGAATCTCTTCCATTTGGAATTTATTTTAAAGCAATCAAGCAATCCTGACGGTCTGTCCAGCTGGCAGGGGAACATCTATTACTCTAACATGTATCTTGTGTTCATTCACTCAGCCCTCACACTTGGCCAAAACACAACCACCTATCAGTCAGCCTCACGCTCGCTCACACTATTACAGAGGAAAACCTCACAGACACAGAAAAAACATTCACACATGCTCACAGAAAATCGTACACTCACACAGGTACACGTACGCTCAAACATATATCTGGACACACAGAA